>NW_027524012.1:0-234413 GCF_052094955.1 Ictidomys tridecemlineatus
CAGGCATTTTTTTAACTATGGGAGAATCCACTAGATACATAGAAGTTTATTTATAAAAAAAACTCAAATAAAAAATAGTAAATAGATTGCTAAAGACTAAGTATAGACTGGTTTAAGAGCATAAAGACCCAGAGAGCTATAGAAATAAGATGTTTGTATGTTTTTCTTTTTGTCCATAGATTCCACCAAATGCTCCCAGGAAGATAGGGAAGTATTCTGAGAAAGTGTCTTTAACGGTATCATTTCTTCGATAGGTGGAGGGACAAAGAGCAGCAACAGCAGCCAAAACTCTTCCCAGACCCGTTTCCTGATATTTTGCATGGAACAAAAGCTGTAATATTCAGGGGCAATAGTAACAGAAACTGTTACATTAGGACACTCAACATAAAACCTTTGCAGCTATGGAAAAAAATAGGCCGAAATGTCTAACTTTGGGAGGAATAAGAACTAGGCTCAGCCATATTGCTAGAAAGTGGGTCACTGTGAAGGCCATATTTCTGTGACTGAGTTTACAGTACCTAATGCAGGGCTTCCTGGAAACATCAGAAATCCCTTCTCTGTTTCCCACTAGTCCACTAACATGCATTGACTGAAAATAACAATAAAATATAGCTGAGTATTCTTCAAGAAATATATTATCTCTGAAGAACAGCGAAAATAGAATACACAAAAGCAAGTAGGGAACAATATTAACAAACTGAACTCAGCCATATAGAATAAAAATAATATTACAGTCAATTGAGATCAATTCCAAAATGCAAGGCTGGTTCAATATTCAAAAATTCAATCAACCCAATTTCCATAGTAACAGACTAAATAAAAAAATATATATCATTTCAATAGATGCAGAGAATATAAGAAAATTCAATATCTATTTATGATAAAAGTATAACTAAATGAAACTAGGGGCAAAGTCCAGTGGTAGAGTTCATGCTTAGTTTGCATGAGGCTCTGAATTCAAAACCCAGCACACATACACCAAAAAAAAAAAAAAAAAAACTACTAGTACAAAATGGATAGACATTTTCTAACTTGATTGAATGCATTGAGTAAATGTAATGTGCCAGACACATAGTTTATATTATCTCAAAACTTTTTTCAGCAGTTGTGAAATAGACATCATTAATATCCTAAGCAAGGAAAAAACCGAGGAATAGAGATGAGCTGACTTTTTTACAAACAATATCTAGTAAACAACAGATGGATTTCAATCCACATCTATCTGGACCAAGAGCCTACTGTTTTACTATAATATTTTTCATTTAAGATTGAAAAAGTAAAATAAATTGTAGTTCAAAACAATGGATCACGGATTAGCATGGATAACATGATAGAAAATAAGTAATTGTATCAATCATTTTTTTTCAGGAAATGTAATGTTTGGTGAGGTAAATCTTATAATAAAAAAGAAAAATAATACCTAAGTATATATCATTTGCCAAAATTTCTTGTATCTTATAAAACTTAAAAAAATAAAAGCTTCTACTGAAAAAAATAAATCAATGTATTTAAGAGCAGGTGACTTATAATTTTACTTTTAAGAAATAATCAGAGATGATCACAGATACATATGTATGAAAGCTTCTATTCCAATATTTATGATAGTAAATGGAATGGAAGGTTTCTATAAAAAAAAGAGATATTAACTTAATTTCATGTTAGGAAATTAAGATTACAAGGCAAACAACTAAATAGAGTACAACAATATTGGAAAATTTTGCTTTGGATATTTTAAAGATAGATAGAGGTAGAATGGGATGAAGGCAAAGAGAGCTTTGATTTTTGTGACATGTTCTATTCTTCTGAATAACTGTCTGCATTTTCCTCATTTATCCACAATGAAAACTTATTACTTGAAATAACAGACATACAAAATAATTCATCACAGTTTAGCACAATGTTAGGAGGGAGATACTGCAGATTCAATGAGACACAGGGGTTGATAGCTGGTTGTGCATTTTGACCAAGTTTCCATTTATTCTTACAAAAGTGCACCCATGCAAAAGTCTCTGAGAAGTTATGCTCTCTCTAAAGTAACTCCTATACGTCTCCTTCCAGAGTCCAGGCATCTCTTTATACAATATAATTTGTCATGTTGCTGCAGATTAACAAGCCTGTTTGGGGTGCTCTCAGTCAGTCCATTCTCGTCATGGTCTCTTTTTCTCTGTTTTGTAGCTATGATACCATTGGAAATGAGCAATTAATTATTTGTCACTGAATTCATCTTCTTGGGACTTTCCAACCACTCCAACCTACAGGGCTGGTTATTTCTGCTCTTTCTGGTCATTTACCTGACCACTGTCCTAGGGAACCTGCTCATAGTAGTGGCCACCAGGGTCAGTCCTGCTCTCCACACTCCAATGTACTTTTTCCTCAGCAATTTGAGCTT
Organism: Ictidomys tridecemlineatus; assembly: GCF_052094955.1. Taxonomy (NCBI): domain Eukaryota; kingdom Metazoa; phylum Chordata; class Mammalia; order Rodentia; family Sciuridae; genus Ictidomys; species Ictidomys tridecemlineatus. The sequence goes on from NW_027524012.1 coordinate 2,390, forward strand.
CTTGGACATCTGCTAAACATCCACCACACTCCCAGTACTGCTGGTGAACTTCTTCTGGGAGAAGAAGGCCATTTCTTATGAGGGCTGCCTTTCCCAGATCTTCTTCTTGGTGACAAGTGCTGGCACAGAAGGCTTCTTACCGGCTATGTGGCCAGTATAACTGCTGTGTGGCCACGTGCCGTCCTCCTCAGTACCCAGTCATCATGAGTGTGAAGGTCTGTGTTGGCCAGGTGACTGGGTCCTGGCTGTGTGGGCTGGTGAATTTGGTCACACACACAGTGCTGGCCATCACACTCACTCTGTGTGGGCCCCACCAGATCAGCCACTTTCTCTTTCACACCCCATTGTTCCTGAAGCTCTCCTTCTCAGACACCTCTGTCAACGAGTCTGTGCTCCACGTTGTCAGTGCCACCATGGACCTGAGCCCCTGCCTCTTCACTGCAGGCTCCTATGCACTCATCATGGTGGCCATCCTGGGGATTCCCTCTGCCCAGGGCAGGAGGAAGGCCTTCTCCACCTGTGTGTCTCCCCTCACTGTCGTGGTGGTCTTCTATGGAACAGCCAACTTTCACTATGACAGGCCCAGAAAAGTTTGAACATGGACACCCTGGTCTCTGTGCTCTTCTGTGTTGTGAGCCTTCTTTTGAGCCCCTTCATTCACAGCCTGAGAAGCAATGAGGTCCAGAGTGCCCTGCGGAAGCTGGCTGGAGGTTGTGCATCTCTTTGCATGATCAAAGTCTAAACCAATCTTCAAACTGGAGTATACAGTCATCTGAAAAAAGATGCCTCCCAGGGACTTGTAGGCACCTGGTTAGAGAGTCTGTATCTGGAGCTTCAACTCCAACTCCGGCTTTTAAAATCTCTGAGACTCTTTACTCTTCTCCCTTTTCACAAACACCCTTTTCCCACTTTCAGGTTCAAGTGTGTTAGACACCTTGTGTGGGTGTTCAGCACCATCTCTGTCCTTCTGTGTTCTCCCCACACCAGAGGGACAGAGAGTACGAGAGCTTTGTTTCCCACACTCCCCTTCTTGCAAACCTCCATTTTAGGAGGTTCTTTCAAGATAAGCCAAACACTAGGCAGAGAGGAAGAAAGGAAAGGAAGAAAGCGGGTTTTTTTGGATCCCATAGCAGCAGCAGCAAACCAGCCCTGTAGAGGTAGGAACTAATCTCCTTGGTGCCAGGAGCTGTGTCTGCAGGCTCCTAGACAGCTGTTCCTGAATGTGGGTCACAGTAGCATGGAATCAGCGTCTCTTTCCAAGGATGTTAGGATTTCCATATATGGGGTGGTTTCACCTGTCCTATTTTCCTATTTTCTTCCAGATCTCCCAACCATTTTATAACTTTTTTCTGTGTCAACTTCCTCTACCCTGAGACATCAAGTGTCGTTCTCCATCTCTACCTGACCACGGTGGCACTGACCACAATAGAGGTTTACATCAGAGATGGTTCTAGATAACAGAACTGAGAAGGTAGGTTGGATGTCTGACCTGAGGGAATTGAATATGTTAATAATGTCACAGCCCATGGGAAAGGAGTCATGATAATTCCTGGTGTGGAATGACCCAACAGAGACTTTAAGTTATCATGGCCTGAAATCAAATGTCTATGGAAAACTGAGCTTTGTAATAACACCATCGACTTTCAGGGTGGGAATGAACATTACAACATGACTACAGACTGCTGTTACTAATGGAGTGGGAGACTTACAGAATAAAAATGATAGGTTAAAGCATTATATTCCTACTTCAAGTCAGGTTCAGATCATAAGAAATATTTTCTCTCTGGTAACTGATAAAGGTTAATATCAAAATAAAACATCCAATTCTCCAAATTGCAGAAGTACAAAGAAAATTATAAATCCACAATTTTTCCAGGTCTCTCTTATGTCAATTAGGACATTAATGGGGGAATGATTGAGACCCTCTTAAGTAGAATAGCAAAATACCAGTGTAATTAGAAGGACTGATACATAAAACAGAGGTTGGTGTATGAGGTTCAGAAGGACCATTACAGACAGCACAGTTTGGAGACTGAAATACAGGAGGACTGTTACAGAGAGCACAGGTTGGAGACTGGAGTGGAGAAGAAGTGTTACAGAGTGCAGACTTTGGAGACTGGTGTGCAGAATAACTTTTGCAGAGAGTAGAGTTAGGAGACTGAGATGCAGAAAGACTGTTAAAGATAGCAGAGTTTGGAGACTGGGGTGCAGAAGGACTGATACTGAGAGCAGAGTTGGAAGACTTGGGTGCAGAAGGACTGTTATAGAGAGCAGATGTTAAAGACTGAGATGCAGAAGAAATGTTACAGAGAGCAGAGTTTGGAGACTGGGGTGCAGAAGGACTGATACAAAGAGCAGAGTTTGGAGACTGGGGTGCAGAAGGCTGTTACAGAAAGCAGAGGTTAGAGACTGGGTGCAGAAGGTCTGTTAAAGAGAGCAGAGTTTATAGACTGGGTTGCAGAAGAATATTACGTAGAGCAGAGTTTGGAGACTGTGGTGCAGAATGATTATTACAGAGAGCAGAGGTTGGCGACTGGGGTGCAGTAGGATTATTGCAGAGAGCAGAGGTTGGAGACTTGGGTGCAGAAGAACAGTTGAAGAGAGCAGATGTTGGAGACGGGGATGCAGAAGGATCATTGCAGAGAGTAGAGATTGAAAACTGGGTTTCAGAAGAATATTACTTAGAGCAGAGTTTTGAGACTGTTGTCCAGAAAGATTGTTACAGAGAACAGAAGTTGGAGATTGGGGTGCAGTAGGATTATTTCAGAGAGCAGAGGTTGGAGACTGGTGTGCAGAAGGATCGTTGCAGAGAGCTAAGTTGGAGACTTGGGTGGAGAAGGACGGTTGCAGAGAGCAGATGTTTGAGACTGGGATGCAGAAGGATCGTTGCAGAGAGCAGAGATTGGAAACTGGGTTGCAGAAGGACTGTTACACATGGCAGAGGTTGAAGAGTGATGTGTAGAAGGACTGCTACAGAAAGCATAGTTTTGAGACTGGGGTGCAGAAGGACTGTTACAGAGAGCATATGTTAAAGACTGAGATACAGAAGTACTGTTATAGAGAGCAGAGTTTGGAGACTGGGGTGCAGAAGGCCTGATACAGAAAGCAGAGTTTGGAGACTTGGGTCGAGAATGAACCTTACAGAGAGCAGAGTTTGGAGACTGCAGTACAGAAGGACTGTTACAGGGAGCAGAGTTTTGAGACCAGAGTACAGAAGGCTGTTGCAGAGTGCAGAGGTGGGAGAACAGGAGGTAGTAGGACTGTTTCAGAGAGTAGATGTTAAAGACTGGGGTGCAGAAAAACTGTTGCAGGGAAGAGGTTTGAGACTAGGATAAAAAAGGACTGTTATAGAGATCAGAGTTTGGAGATTGGGGTGCAGAAAAATCTTACAGAGAGCAGAGATTGGAGATTGGGGTGCAGAGGAACTGTTGCACAGAGCAGAGGTTGGAGACTGGGGTGCAGAAGGACTGTTACAGAGAGCAGAGATTAGAGACTGGGGCACAAGTATCTTACATTGAGCAGAGGTTGGAGACTAATTTGCAGAAGAAATGTTACCGAGAGCAATGGCTGGAGACTGGGTTGCAGAAGGATTTTTGCAGAGAGCAGAGGTTGGAGACTGACATGTTGAAGGACTCTTGCAGACAACAGAGGTTGGAGAATAGGGTGCAGAAGGACCGTTGCAGAGAGCAGATGTTGGAGACTGAGGTGCAGAGGATTGTTACACAGAGCAGAGGTTGGAGATTGGGGTGAATAAGGACTGTTACAGAGATCAGAGTTTGGAGACTGGGGTGCAGAAGGATCTTTCAGAGTGCAGAGGTAGGAGACTGCAGTGCAGACGAACTGTTGCACAGAGCAGAGGTTTGAGACAGGGGTACATAATGACTGTTACAGAGAGCAGAGTTTCGAGACTTTCTTGCAGAAAGTTCTTACTTAAAGCAGACGTTGGAGACGGAGGTGCAGAAGAAATAATACCCAGAGAAGAGTTTGGATACTGGGGTGCAGAAGGACTGTTGCCGTGACCGGAGGTTGAAGACTGTCGTGCAGAAGGACCGTTGCAGAGAGCACAGGTTGGAGACTGGGGTGGAGAAGGAATGTTAAAGAGAGCAGAGATTGGAAACTGGGGTGTAGAAGGATCTTACAGAGAGCAGAGGTTTGAGACTGGGGTTCAGAAGGACTGTTACAAAGAGCAGAGGTTGGAGACTGAGTTGCAGAAGGACTGTTACAGAAAGCAGAGTTTAGAGACTGTGGTGCACAAGTATCCTTGCAGATATCAGAGTTTTCAGACTGATGTACACAAGGACTGTTGCAGAGAGCAGAGGTTGGAGACTGGGGTGCAAAAGGATCATTGCAGAGAGCAGAGGCTAGAGACTGGGGTGCAATAGGGCAATTACAGAGGTCAGAGTTTGGGAACTGAGGTGCAGAACGATTGTTACAGAGAACACTAGTTGGATACTGGGGTGCAGAAGGACTGTTGCAAAGTGAAGAGGTTGGAAACTTGGGTTAAGAAAGACTGTGGCAGAGAGCAGTGTTTGTATACTGGGGAGCAGAAGGACTGTTACAGAGAGCAGAGTTTGGAGAACGATCGTTACAGACAACCGAGTTTTCAGACTGAGGTACAGAAGGACTGTTGGAGATTACAGAGGTTGGAGACTGGGGTGCAGAAGAATCTTTTCAGAGAGCAGAGGTTTGAGACTGGGGTGCTTAAGGACTGTTACAGAGAACAGAGTTTGGAGACTGCGGTGCAGAAGGCCTGTTATAGAGAGCAGAGTTTGGTGAAAGGATGCAGAACGACTGTTACAGAGGGCAGAGTTTGGAGACTGGGTTTAAGAAGGATATTACAGAGTGCAGAGGTTGGAGACTGAGGTGTAGGAGGACTGCTACAGAGAGTGGAGGTTGGAAACTAAGGTGCAGAAGGACCACTGCAGAGAGCAGAGGTGGAAACAGAGGTGCGGAAAAATTGTTACAGAGAGAAGAGGTTGGAGACTGGGGTGCAGAAGGACTGTTGCAAATTGCAGAGGTGGGAGAATGAGGTGAAGAAGGACTGTTGCAGGGTGCAGGTGTTGGAGACTTGGGTGAAGACGACTGTTGAAGAGAGCAGAATTTGGAGACTGAAGTGCAGAATAACTGTTACAGAGAGCAGAGTTTGGAGACTAGGGTTCAGAAGGACTGATACAGAAAGCAGTGGTTGGAGACTGGAGTGCAGAAAGACCATTGCAGAGAACAGAATTCGGAGACTGCCATACATGAAAACTGTTACGGAGAGCAGAGATTGGAGAATGGTTTATAGAAGAACTGTTTAAGAGTGCAGATGTTGGAGACTGGGGTTCAGAAGAACTGTTGCTGGGAGCAGAGTTTGGAGACTGGGGTTCAGAAGAACTGTCGCAGAGAACAGAGGTTGGAGACTGAGGTGCAGAAAGAATGTTACAGAGAGCTAAGGTTGGAGACTGGGGTGCACAATTACTGATACAGAAAGAACCGTTACAGAGAGCAGAGGTTAGAGACTGTAGTACAGAAGGACTGTTACAGAGAGCAGAGGTTACAGAATGGGGTGCAGAAGTAAGGTTGCAGAGTTCAGAGCTTGAAGACAAAGGTGCAGAAGGACTGTTAGAGAAAGCAGAGGTTTGATACTGGAAAGTAGAAGGACTGTTGCAGAGAACAGATGTTGTAGACTGGGTTGCAGCAGGACCATTTAAAAAAGCAGAGGTTGTAGACTGGGTTGGAGAAGAATGTTACGGAGAGCAGAGTTTGGAAACTGGGGTGCAAAAGGACTGTTGCAGAGAGCAGATGTTGGAGACTAAAATACATAAGGGTCGTTGCAGAGAGCAGAGGTTATTGACAGGGGTGCAGAAGGACGGTTGCCGAGAGCAGACATTGGAGACTGAGGTGCAGAAAAAACAGTTACAGAGAGCAGAGGTGGAGTCTGGGGTGCAGAAGAATCTTTGAAAAGAGCATAAGTTGGAGACTGAGTTGCAGAAGAATCGTTGAAGAGATCAGAGGTGGAGACTGGGCTGCAGAACTATCTTACAGAGAGAAGAGTTGGGAGACTGCGGTGCAGAAGGACTGTTACAGAGAGTACAGGTTGGAGACTGGGGTGCAGAAGAAATGTTTCAGAGAGCAGAGGTTGGAGACTGAGTTGCAGAAGGATTGTTATACAGAGCAATTTTTGGAAACTGAGGTCAAGAATTATGATACAGAATGCAGAAGTGTGAGACTGGGGTGCAGAAGGACTGTTTCAGAGAGCAGAGTTTGGAGACTGGGGTGCATAAGGCCTGCTACAGAGAGCAGAGGTTGGAGACTGGGTTGCAGAAGGACTGTTATAGAGAGCAGAGTTTAGAGGCTGGGTTGAAGAAGCATGTTACAGAGAGCAGTGGTTGGTGACTGTGGTGCCGGACGAATGTTATAGAGAGCAGTGATTAGAGAATGGGGTGCAGAAAGATCGTGCAGAGAGCAGAGGTTTCAGACTGAGGTGCAGAAGGACTGTAACAGAGAGAAGAGGTTGGAGACTGAGTTTCAGCAGGACTGTTACAGAGAGCAGAGTTTGGTGACTGAGGTGCAGAAGGACTGTAACGGAAACAGAGGTTGAAAATTGGGGTACAGAGTTTGGCAATTGGGGTGCAGAAGGACCGTTACAGAAAGAAGAGGTTGGAGACTGTGGTACAGAAGGACTGTTACAAACAGCAGAGTTTGGAGACTGGAGTGCAGAAGGACCATTGCAGAGAGCATAGGGTGGAGCCTGGGGAGAAGAAGGATCATTGCAGAGAGCAGATGTTGGAGACTGGGATGCAGAAGGACTGTTACAGAGAGCAGATGTTGGAGACTGAGGTGCAGAAGGCCTGTTACAGAGAGCATTGGTTGGATACTGAGGTGCAGAAGGATCATTACAGAGAGCAGAGGTTGGATACTGAGTTGCAGAAGGACTGTTACAGAGAGCAGAGGTTTGAGATTGAGTTGCAGAAAGATTTTTACAGAGAGCAGAGTTTAGAGACTGAGGTGCAGAAGGACTGTTACAGAGAGCAGAGTTTGAAGACTGGGGTGCAGAAGTATCGTTGCAGAGAGCAGAGTTTGGAGACTGAGGTGCAGAAGGATCTTAAAGAGAGCAGAGTTTGGAGACTGGGGTGCAGAAGGAAAGTTACAGAGAGCATAGGTTGGATACTGGGGTGCAGAAAAAATGTTGCAGAGAGCATAGATTTGTGTCTGGGGTGCACAAGGACTGTTACAGAGAGCAGAGGTTGGAAACTGAGGTGCAGAAGGACTGTTACAGAGAGCAGAGTTTGGAGACTGGGTTGCAGAACAACTGATACACAAAGCAGAGTTTGGAGACTGGGGTGCGGAAGGACTGTAACAGAGAGCAGAGTTTGGAGACTGAGGTATTGAATTACTGTTACAGAGAGCAGAGGTTGGAGACTGGGGTGCAGAAGGATTGTTACAGAGAGCAGAGGTTGGAGACTGGGGTGCAGAAAGACTGTTAAACAGAGCAGAGGTTGAAGTCTGGGGTGTAGAAGGACTGTTGCAGAGAGCAGAAGCTGGAGACGTGGGTGAAGAAGGACTGTTGCCAAGAGCAGAATTTGGAGACTGAGTTGCAGAAGGACTGTTGAGAAGAGGAGACGTTGGATACTGGGGTGCAGAAGAATCATTACAGAGAGGAGAGGCTGGAGACTGAGTTGCAAAAAGACTGTTACAGAGAGCAGAGGTTAGAGACTGGGGTGAAGAAGGCCTGTTACGGAGAGCACAGTGTGGAGAAGGGCTCCTGAAGGACTGTTACAGATCACAGAGTTTGGAGACTAGGTTGAAGAATGATCTAAAAGAGAGCAGATGTTTAAGACCCAGGTTCAGAAGGACTGTTACAGAGAGTCAAGTTTTAAGACTGAGGTGCAAAAGGATCGTAGCAAAGAACAGCGTTTTAAGACTGAGGTACAGAAGCACTATTGCAGAGAAACAGGTTGGAGACTGGGGTTTAGAAAAACTGTTGCAGAGAGCAGTGGTTGGAGACTGGGGTGCAGAAGTCTTGTTATAGAGAACAGACTTTGGAGACTTGGGAGAAGGGATGCAGAAGGACTGTTAGAGAGGGCAGAGTTGGGAGACTGGGTTGCAGAAAGCCTGTTAAATAGAGCAGAGGTTGAAGACTGGGTTGCAGAAGGACTGTTATAGAAAGCAAAGTTAAGAGACTGGGTGGCAGAAGTATCTTACAGAGAGAAGAGTTTGGAGACTGAGGTGCAGGAGGACTGTTACAAAGAGCAGTGGTTGGAGACTGGGGTTCAGATAGATTGTGTAGAGAGAAGAGGTTTCACACTGAGGTGTAGATCGACTGTTACAGAGAGCAGAGTTTGGAGACTGAGTTGCAGAAGGATCATTGCAGAGAGCAGAGCTTGGAGACCTAGGTGCAGAGGATTGATACAGAGAGCAGAGGTTGAAGACTGGGGTGCAGAAGGACTGTTGCAGAGAGCAGAGGTTTTAGACTGGGGTGTAGAAGGACTGTTGCAGTTAGGAGAGGTAGGAGATTGAGGTCCAGAAATACCCTTACAGAGAGCAGTGTTTCGAGACTGCAGTACAGAAAAACTGTTACAGAGAGCAGAGGTTAAAGACTGGGGTGGAAAAGAACTGTTGCAGGGAGAAGATGTTGGAGACTATGGTGCAGAAGGACTGATGCAGAGAACAGAGGTTGGAGACTGGGGTGCAGAAGGACCGTTGAAGAGAGCAGAGGTTGGAGACTGGGGTGCAGAAGAATCTTACAGTGAGTAGAGGTTGGAGTCTGAGATGCAGGAGGACTGTTGCAGAGAGCAGACGTTGGAGACTGAGGGGCAGAAGGACTGTTACAGAGAGCAGATTTTGGAGACTGTGGTCCAGGACTGATACAGGAAACAGATGTTGGAGACTGGGGTGCAGAATGATTCTTGTAGACAGCAGAGGTTGGAGACTGGGTTGTAGAAAGACTGTTGCATAGAGCAGAGGATGGAGACTTAGGTGCAGAAGGACTGTTACACTGAGGAGAGGTTGGAGACTGTTGTTCAGAAGGACTGATACAGAGAGCAGAGTTTGGAGACTGCGGTGCAGAAAGACTGTTGCAGAGAACACAGGTTGGAGACTGGGGTGCAGAAGGATCATGCAGAGAGCAGAGTTTTCAGACTTAGGTGCAGAAAGACTAATGTAGAGAGCAGATGTTAGAGACTGGGGTGCATAATGACTGTGGCAGAGAGTAGAGGTCGGAGACTTGTGTGCATATGGACTGCTCCAGAGAGTAGATGTTGAAGATCTTATATAGAGCAAAGTTTGGGGACTGAGATGCATAAGGACTGTTAGAGAGAGCAGATGTTGAAGTCTAGGGTGCAGATGGATTGTTGCAGAAAGCAAAATTTTCAGACTGAAGTGCAGAAGGACTTTTGCAGAGAGCAGATGTTGGAGACTGGGGTGCACAAGGTTCGTTGCAGAGAGCAGAAGTTGGAGACTGCAGTACAGAAGGACTGTTGCAGAGAGCAGAGGTTGGAGACTAGGGTTCAATAATACTTTTTCAGAGAGCAGATGTTGGATTCTGTTTTTCAGAAGGACTGTTGCAGAGAAAAGAAGTAGGAGAATGGTTTGCAGAAGGACTTTTGCAGAGAGCAGAGGTTGGAGACTGAGGTTCAGATGGACGGACAAAAAAAGCAGAGTTTGGAGATTGGCATACAAAAGGACCTTTACAGACAGCAGAGTTTGGAGACTGTGGTCCAGAAGGACTGTTACAGAGAGCAGATTTTGGAGACTCGGGAGCATAAGGAGTGTTGCAGAGTATAGAGGTTGGAGACTGGGTTGCAGCAGGACTGTTGCAGAAAGCAGAGGTTGGAGACTGGCATGGAGAAGGAATATTACAGAGAGCAGAGTTTGGAAACTGGGGTCAGAATGATATTTCAGAGAGCAGAGGTTGGAGACTGGGGTGCAGAAAGATCGTTGCAGAGAGAAGAGTTTGGACACTGGGGTTCAGAAGGACTGTTGCAGAGAGCAGATTTTAAAGACTGAAGTTGAGAAGGACTGTTTAGAGAGCCGATGTTGAAGACTGGGGTGCAGAAGGACTCTTGCAGAGAGCAGAGGTTGAAGACTGAGGTGGAGAAGGACTGTTATACAGAACAGAGTTTGGAGACTGGGGAGTAGAAGGACTGTTACAGAGAGAAGAGTTTGAAGACTGCGGTACAGAAGGACTGTAACAGAGAGTAGAGGGTGGGGACTGGGGTGCAGAAGGAGTGTTGTAAAGAACAGAGTTTGGAGACTGAGGTGCAGAAGGACTGTTACAGAGAGCAGAGTTTTTAGGCAAGGTTGCAGAAGGATCTTACAGAGAGCAGAGATTGTAGACCGAGGTGCAGCAGAACTGTTACAGAGAGCAGATGTTGGAGACGGGTGCAGAAGGATTGTTATAGCGAACAGACTTTAGAGACTTGGTGCAGAAGGCCTGTTATGGAGAGGAATGTTGGGAGAAGGGGTGCAGAAGGACTGTTACAGAGGGCAGAGTTTGGAGTCTGGGTTGCAGAAGGTACTTACAGAGAGAAGTTGTTGAAAAGTGAGACACAGAGGGACTGTTACAGAGAGTAGATGTTGGAGACTGAGGCAAAGAAATATTGTTACAGAGAGAAGAGTTTGGAGACTTGGGTGCAGAAGGACTGTTTTAGATACAAGAGGTTGGAGACTGGGGTGTAGAAGGACTTTTGCAGAAACCAGAAGTTGGAATCTGGGGTGCTGAAGGACTATTGCAGAGAGCAGATGTAGGAGACTGAGATGCAGAAGGACTGTTACAAAGAGCAGAGGTTTGCGACTGGGGTGAAGAAGGACTGATAAAGAGAGCAGAGTTTCGAGACTGGGGTCCAGAAGGCCTGTTACAGAGAGCAGAGGTTTGAGACTGGGGTGCAGAAGAGCTGTTAGAGAGAGCAGAGTTTGGAGACTGGGTTGCGGAAGGATCTTATGTAGAGCAGAGTTTGGAGACTGAGGTGCAGAAGGACTGTTACAGAGAGCAGAGGTTGGAGACTCGGGTGCAAAATGATTATGGCAGAGAGCAGAGTTTTCAGACTAAGGTATAGAAGAACTGTTGCAGAGAGCAGATTTTGGAGATTGGGGTGCAAAGGACAGTTGCAGCTAGAAGAGGTTGGAGACTGGGGTGCAGAGGGATCGTTACAGAGAGCAGAGGTTGGAGACTGGGGTGCAGAAGGACTGATACAGAGAGCAGAGTTTGGAAACTGGGGTGCAGAAGGTATTTTACAGAGAGCAGAGTGTGGAGACTGAGTTGCAGAAGTATCTTACGTAGAGCAGAGGTTGGAGACTGAGGTGTAGAAGCACTGTAACAGAGAGTAGATGTTGGAGGCTCAGGTGCAGAAAAACCATTGCAGAGAGCAGAGGTTGTAGACGGATGTGCAGAAAGCTTGTGAGAGAGAGCAGAGGTTGGAGACTGGGGTCTAGAAGGACTGTAGCAGAGAGCAAATGTTGGAGACTAAGGTGCAGAGGGACAGTTACACAGAGCACAGGTTGGAGACTGGGGTGCAGAAGGACTGATACAGAAAGCAGAGGTTGGAGACTCGGGTGTAGAAGTACCCTTACAGAGAGCAGATGTTGGAGAATGCAGTACAGAAGGACTGTTAGGGAGAGAAGAGGTTGAAGACTGGAGTGCAAAAGGACTTTTGCAGAGAGCAGAGGATGGAGACTGGGGTGCAGTAGGACTGTTGCAGAGAGCAGAGGTTGCAGACTGACTTTCAGAAGGACTGTTAAAGATGGAAGAGTTTTGAGACTGTGGTGCAAAACAACAGATACAGGAAGCAGAGTTTGGATACTGGGGTGCATAAAAACCCTTACGGAGAACAGCAGTTGGAGACTGTGGTAGAGAAGGACGGTTATAGAGAGCAGAGGTTGGAGACTGGGGTGCAAAAGAACTGATGTAGCGACCAGAGGTTGGAGACTGGGTTGCTGATGGATCATTGGGGCGAGCAGAATATAGAGACTGGGGTGTAGAAGGACTGTTCCAGAGAGCAGATGTTAGAGACTTGGGTGCAGAAGGACTGTTGCATAAAGCAGAGTTTGGAGACTGAGGTACAGAAGGACTATAAAAGAGAGCAGAGTTTGGAGACTGGGGTGCAGAAGGATTATTGCAGAGAGCAGATTTTTCAGACTGAGGTACAGAAGAACTGTTGCAGAGAGCAGATTTTTGAGACTGGGGTTCAGAAGGACTGTTGCAGGGAGCAGACGTTTGAGACTAGGGTGCAGAAGGATTGTTGCAGAGAGCAGTGGTTGGAGACTGGGGTGCAGAAGGATCGTTGGTGCGAGCAGAGTATGGAGACAGGGGTGTAGAAGGACTGCTGCAGAGAAGAGAGGTTGGAGTCTGAGGTGCATAAGGACCATTGCAGAAAGTTGAGGTTGGAGACTGGGTTTCAGAAGGATCCTACAGAGAGCAGAGTTTGGACACTGAGGTGCAGAAGGACTGTTGCAGGGAGCAGAGGTTGGAGATTGGGGCACAGAAGTACTTTTGCAGAGAACAAAGTTTGGATTCTGAGGTGCAGAATGACTTTTACAGAGAGCAGAGGTTGGATACTGATGTGCAGAATGACTGACACATAACGCAGAGTTTGGAGACTCTGGTGTAGAAGGACTGTTACAGAGAGCAGAGGTTGGAGACTGCAGTAAAGAAGGACTGTTACAGAGAGCAGGGTTTGAAGACTGGGGTGCAGAGGGATTGTTGCATAGAGCAGAATTTGCAGAGTAAGTTGCATAAGAAGTGTTACAGAGAGCAGAGTTTGGAGACTCTGGTGCAGAAGGACTGATACAGAAAGCAGAGGTTGAAGACTGGGGTGTAGAAAGACTGTTGCAGAAAGCAGAGTTTGGAGACTGGGTTGGAGAAGGACTGTTGCAGACAGCAGATTTTGGAGACTGAGGTGCAGAAGGAATGTTGCAGAGAGAATAAATTAGAGACTGGGGTGCATATGGACTATTGCAGAGAGCAGAGGTTGCAGATTGAGGTGCAGAAAGCCTGATACAGACGGCAGAGTTTCGAGAATGTGTTGCAAAAGGACTGATACAGAAAACAGAGGTTGGAGACTTGAGTGATGTAGGACCCTTACAGAGTACAGAGGTTGAAGACTGCTGTACAGAAGAAGTGTTTTTGAAAACAAGGTTGGAGAATGGGGTGCAGAGGGACCATTGCAGAGAGCAGAGGTTGGAGACTGGGGTACACAATGATCTTACAGAGAGCAGAATTTGGAGACTGGGTTGCAGAAAGACTGTTGAAGAATAGATGTTGGAGACTGGGGTGCAGAAGGATCGTTGAAGAGAACAGATTATGGAGACTGCGGTATAGATGGACTGTTCCAGAGAGAAGAGGTTGGAGACTAGGGTGCAGAAGGACTGTTGCAGAGAGTAGTTGTTGAAGACTGAGGTGCATAAGGACTGCTTCAGAGAGCAAAGTTTGGAGACTGGGGTGCAGAAGGACTGATACAGAGAGCAGAGGTTGGAGACTGAGGTGCAGAAGGAAAGTTACAGAGAGCAGAGCTTGGAGACTGGGTGCAGAAGGATTGATACTTAAAGCACAGGTGGGAGACTGGGGTCAAGAAGGACCGTTACAGAGAGCAGAGGTACGAGACTGCAGTATAGAAGAACTGTTACAGAGAGCAGATTTTTAAGACTGTGGTACAGAAGGGCTGTTGCAGAGAACAGAAGTTGGAAACTGGGGTGCATAAGGACCGTTGCTGAGAGCGGAGTTTGGAGACTGATGTGCAGAAGGATTGTTACAGAGAGTAGAGTTTGGAGACTTGGGTGCAGAAGGATCTTTCAGAGAGCTGAGGTTGGGGACTGGGGTACAGAAGCACTGTTGCAGAGACCAGAGTTCTGAGACTTGGGTGCAGAAGGATCGTTGCAGAGAAAACAGGTTGGAGTCTGTGGTTTACAAGGATCGTTGCAGAGAGCCGAGGTTGGAGACTGAGGTGCAGAAGGACTGTTACAGAGAGCAGATTTCGGAGTATGGTGTTCAAGACTAATACAGAAATCAGATGTTGGAGCCTGGGGTGCAGAATGATTGTTGCAGACAACAGAGGTTGGAGACTGGGTTGCAGAATGACTGTTGCAGAGAGCAGAATTTGGAGACTTAGGTGCAGAAGGACTGTTACACAGAGCAGAGGTTGGAGACAGGGATGAAGAAGGACTGTTGCAGAGAACAGAGGTTGAAGACTGGGGTGCAGAAGGATCGTGGAAGAGAGCAGAGTTTTCAGACTGAGATGCAGAAGGACAAATTCAGAGAGCAGATGATGGAGACTGGGGTGCAGAAGGGCTGTTGCAGAGAGCAGAGGTTGGAACCTTGTGTGCAGAAGTACTGTTTCAGAGAGGAGATGTTGGAGACTGGGGTGTAGAAAGCCTGTTACAGAGAGAAGAGTTTGGAGAAGAGGTGCAGAAGGACTGTTACAGAGAGCAGATTTTGGAGACTGGTTTGCAAAAGTATCTTACAGAGTAGAGGATGGAGACTGAGATGCAGAAGGACTGTTACAGATAGTAGAGGTTGGATACTGAGGTGCAGAAGGAAAATTGCAGGTAGCAGAGGTTGCAGACTGAGGTGCAGAAGGACTGTTACAGAGAGCAGAGTTTGGAGACTTGGGTGCCGAAGGATCGTTGCAGAGAGAAGAGGTCGGAGTCTGTGGTTTAGAAGGAACGTTGCAGAGAGCAGAGGTTTGAGACTGAGGTGCAGAAGGACTGTTACAGAGAGCAGATTTTGGAGACTGGGGTGCAAGACTGATACATAAATCAGATGTTGGAGCCTGGGGTTCAGAATGATTGATACAGAGAGAATATGTTGGAATCTGTGGTTTAGAAGGATCGTTGCAGGGAGCAGAGGTTGGAGACTGCGTTGCAGAAGGACTGTTGCAGAGAGAAGAATTAGGAGACTTAGGTGAAGAAGGCCTGTTAAAGAGAGACAAGGTTGGAGACTGGGGTGCATAAGGACTGTTACAGGAAGCAGAGTTTGGAGACTGGGTAGTAGAAAGATCTTACAGAAAGCAGAGGTTTGAGAATGACGTGCAGAAGGAGTGTTACATAGAACAGAGTTTGGAGACTGGGGTGCAGAAGGATCATTGCAGAGAGCAGAGTCTTCAGAGTGAGGTGCAGAAGGACTATTGCAGACAGCTGATGTTGGAGACTGGGGTTCAGAAAGACTGTTGCAGAGAGGAGAGTTTGGACACTTGGGTGCAGAAGGATCGTACCAGAGAGCAGAGGTTGTAGACTGGGGTGCAGAAGGCCTGTTACAAAGAGTTGAATTTGGAGAAGGGGTGCAGTAGGACTGTTACAGAGAGCAGAGTTTGGGTATTGGGTTGCAGAAGGATCTTACAGACAGCAGATATTGGAGACTGAGTTTCAAAAGGACTGTTACACAGAGGAGAGGTTGGAGACTGAGGTGCAGAAAGACCAATGCAGAGAGCACAGTTTGGAGACTGAGGTGCAGAAGGACTGTTGAAGAGCAGAGGTTGGAGACTTGGGTGTAGAAGGACTGTTGCAGAGAGCAGAGGTTGTAGATTGGGGTGCAGTAGGTCTGTTGCAAAGAGCAGAATTTCAAGACTGAAGTTCATAAGTGCTGTTACAGAGAGCCGAGTTTGGAGTCTTGAGTGTGGAAGGACTGATACAGAAAGCAGAGTTTGGAGTCTGGGGTGCAAGACGACAGTTACAGAGAGCAGAGGTTGGAGACTGAAGTACAGAAGGACTGTTACACAGAGCAGACGTTGGAGAGGGGGGTGCAGGACAGTTACAGAGAGCACAGTTTTGAGACTGGGGTGAAGAAGATATGTTGCAGAGAGCAGAGTTTGGAGACTGGGGTGCAGAAAGTCTTTTGCAGAGAGCAGAGGTTGGAGCCTGAGTTGCAGAAGGACAGTTGCAGAGAGCAGAGTTTAGAGAATGCGGAATAGAAGGACTGTTACAGAGAGTAGAGTTTGGAGACTGGGGTGCAGAAGAAATGTCACAGAGAGTAGAGTTTGGAAACTGGGTTGCAGAAGAATCTTATAGAGACCAGAGGTTGTAGACTGTGGTGCAGAAGGACTGATGCAGAGAGCAGACGTTGAAGGCTGGTGTGCAGAAGGATCATTGCAGAGAGTAGAGGCTGGAGACTTGGGTGTAGAAGGACTGTTGCAGAGAGAAGAGGTCGGAGACTGGGGTGCAGAAGGACTGTTGAAGAGAGCAGAGGTTGGAGACTGAGGTGCAGAAGGAGTGTTAGAGAGCACACGTTGGAAACTGGGGTGCAGAAGAACTGATACAGAAAGCAGAGTGTGGAGACTGGGGTGCAGAAGGACTTCTGCAAAGAGCAGAGGTTGGAGACTGGGGTGGAGAAGGAATGCTGTAGAGAGCAGATGTTGGAGACTGAGTTGCAGAAGGACAGTTACAGAGAGCAGAGGTTGAATCCTGGGTGCAGAAGGACTGATACAGAATGCAGAGTTTGGAGACTGGGTTGCAGAAGGATCGTTACAGTGAGAAGAGTTTGGAAACTGCAGTACAGAAGGACTGTTACAGAGAGTAGAGTTTGGAGACTAGGGTGGAGAAGGACTTTTGGAGAGATCAGATGTTGCAGACTTGGGTGCAGAAGGACTTTTGCAGAGAGGAGGTTGGAAACTGGCGTGCAGAAAAACTGTTGCAAGGAGGAGAGGTTCGAGTTTGGGGTGCAGAGACTGTTGCAGAGAGCAGAGGTTAGAGACTTGAGTGCAGAAGGACTTATACAGAAAGTAGAGGTTGGAGACTGTGGTGCAGAAGTACCGTTACAGAGAGTAGAGGTTGGAGACTGGGGTGTAGAATAACTGTTGTAGAGAAAAGAGGTTGGAGACTGGGGAGCAGAAGAACCATTGCAGAAAGCAGAGTTTGGAGACTGGGTTTCAAAGGATCTTATAGAGAGCAGAGTTTTGAGTCTGAGGTGCAGAAGAATGTTACAGAGAGCAAAGTTTGGAGACTGGGGTTCAGAAAAACTGATACAGAAAGCAGAGTTTGGAGACTGGTTGCAGAAGGACCATTACAGAGAGCAGAGGTTTGAGACTGCAGTACAGAAGGTCTGTTGCTGAGAGAAGGTTTTGGAGATTGGGTTGCAGAAGGAGTGTTGCAGAGAGCAAGGTTAAAGACTGGGGTGCAGAAGGGCTATTGCAGAGAGAAGAGGTTGCAGAGTGTGGTGCAGAAGGACTGTAACTGAGAGCAGAGTTTGGAGACTATAGTGCTGAAGGACTGATACAGAAAGGAGTGGTTGGAGACTGGAATGAAGAAGGGCCCTTACAGAGAACAGAGGTTGAGGACTGTGGTACAGAAGAAGTGATTTGGAGAACATAGTTTGGAGACTGGGGTATAGAAGGACCGTTGCACATTGCAGAGGTTGGAAATTTGGATGTAGAAGGCCTGTTAAAGAGAGAAAAGGTTGGAGACTGGGGTGCACAAGGACTGTTAGAGTGAGCAGAGTTTGGAGACTGTGTTGTAGAAGGATCTTACAGAGAGCAGAGGTTTAAGACTGACATTCAGAAGGAGTGTTACATAGAGGAGAGTTTGGAGACTGGGGTGCAGAAGGATCGTTGCAGAGAGCAGAGTATTCAGACTGATGTGCAGAAGGACTATTGCAGACAGCTGATGTTGGAGACTGGGGTGCAGAAAGACTGTTGCAGAGAGAAGAGGTTGGAGACATGGATGCAGAATGATCATTCCAGAGAGCAGAGATTGTAGACTGGGGTGCAAAACGCCTGTTACAGATTGCAGAATTTGGAGAAGGGGTGAAGTAGGACTGTTACAGAGAGCAGAGTTTGGGGATTGGTTTGCAGAAGAATCTTACAAACAGCAGAGGTTAAAGATTGAGGTTCATAAGGAGTGTTACAGAGAGCAAAGTTTGGAGACTTGAGTGCAGATGGACTGATACAGAAAGCAGAGTTTAAAGTCTTGGGTGCAAGAGGACAGTTACAGAGAGCAGAGGTTGGATACTGCAGTGAAGAAGGAGTGTTACACAGAGCAGAGGTTGGAGAGTGGGGTCCAGAAGAACAGTTACAAAGAGCACAGTTTTGAGACTGGGGTGAACAAAAATGTTGCAGAGAGCAGAGGTTGGAGACTGGGGTGCAATAGATTTCCTGCAGAAAGCAGATTTTAGAGACTGGGGTGCAGAGGGACCCTTACAGAGAACAGAGGTTGGAGACTGCGGTACAGGAAGACTGTTACAGGGATCAGAGGTTGGAGACTGGGGTGCAGAAGAACTGTTGTAGAGAACAGAGTTTAGAGAGTGAGGTGCACATGGACCATTGCAGATAGCAGAGGTTGGAGACTGGGTTTCAGAAGGATCATACAGAGAGCAGAGTTTGAACACTTCGGTGCAGAAGGACTGTTGCACTGAGCAGAGGTTGGAGATTGGGGCACAGTAGGACTGTTGCAGAAAGCAGAGGTTGGAGTCTTAGGTGCCGAAGGACTGTTAAAGAGAGCAGAGTTTAGAGACCGGGGTGCAGAAGGACTGATTCAGAAAGCAGAATTTGGAGACTGGTGTGCAGAAAAACCGTTGCAGAGAGCAGAGCTTTGAGACTGAAGTACAGAAGGACGGTTACAGAGAGCAGAGGTTGGAGACTGAGGTGGAAAAAGACTGTTGTAGAAAACAGATTTTGGAGACTGGGGTGCAGAAGGACTGTTGCAGCGAGCAGAGGTTTAAGACTGGGGTGCAGCAGGACTCTTGCAGAGAGCAGAGGTGGCAGAGTAAGGTACAGAAGCACTGATACAGAGATCAGAGTTTGGAGACTATGGTGCGGAAGGACTGATACAGAAAGCAGAGGTTGGAGAATGGGGTGCAGAAGGACCCTTACAGAGAGCAGAGTTTGGAGACTGATGTGCAGAAGGACTGTTACACAGAGCAGAGGTTGGAGACTCTGTGGAGAAGGAATGTTGCAGAGTGCAGTGTTCAGAGACTGGGTTGCAGAAGGACTATTGCAGAGAGCAGAGGTTTGAGACTGGGTTGCAGAAGGACTGTTACAGAGAGCAGAGGTTGGAGACTCTGTGGAGAAGGAATGTTGCAGAGTGCAGTGTTCAGAGACTGGTTTGCAGAAGGACTGTTGCAGAGAGCAGAGGTTTGAGACTGGGTTGCAGAAGGGCTGTTACCGAGAGAAAAGGTTGGAGACTTGGATGTAGAAGGACTGATACAGAAAGCAGAGGTTAGAGACTGGGGTGCAGAAGGACTGTTGCAAAGAGCAGAGGTTGGAGACTGGGGTGGAGAAGGACTGTTGTAGAGAGCAGATGTTGGAGACTGGGGTGCAGAATTAATCTTGCAGAGAGAAGAGGTTGGAAACTGGGGTGCAGTAGGACTATTGCAGAGAGCAGAGGTTGCAGACTAAGGTGCAGAAGGACTGTTAAAGTGAGCAGATTATAGAGACTGTGGTGCAGAATGATTGTTACAGAGAGCAGAGGTTGGAGACTGGGGTGCAGAAGGAGCTTTGCAGAGAGCAGAGGTTGGAGATGAGGTGCAGAAGGACTGTTATAGAGACCAGAGTTTGGAGACTGGGGTGAAGAAGGACTGATACAGAGAGAAGAGTTTGGAGACTGCGGTACAGCAGGACTGTTACAGAGAGCAGAGTTTGCAGACTGCGGTGCAGAAGGACTGTTTCAGAAAACAGAGTTTGGAGACTGGTGTGCAGAAGGACTGTAACAAAGAGCATATTTTGGAGACTGGAGTTCAGAATTACTGTTACATAGAGTAGAGGTTGGAGACTAGGGTGCAGAAGGACTGTTGCAGAGAGCAGAGGTTGGAGACAGGGGTGTAGAATGATCGTTGCAGAGAGAAGAGGTTTGAGACTGGGATGCAGAATGCCTGTTAAAAAGATCAGAGTTCGAAGAATGGGGTGCAGAAGGACTGTTATAGAGAACAGAGTTAGGAGAATGGGTGGCAGAAGGTTCTTCCAGAGAGCAGAGTTTGGAGACTGAGGTGCAGAAGGACTGTTACAGTGCAGTGGTTGAAGACTGGGATCAGAAGGATCGTGCAGAGAGCAGAGGTTTCACACTGAGATGTAGAAGGACTGTTACAGAGAGCAGAGGTTGGAGACTGAGGTGCAGAAGGAGTGTTACAGAAAGCAGATTTTAAAGACTGTGTTGCAGAAGGGTCTTACATAGAGCAGAGTTTGGAGATTGAGGTGCAAAGGATTGTTGCAGAGAGCAGATTTTTCAGACTAAGATGCAGAAGAACTGTTGCAGAGAGCAGATGTTGTAGACTGGGGTGCAGAAGGACCGGTACAGAGAGCAGAGGTTGGAAACTGGCTTGCAGAAGGCCTGTTACAGAGAGCAGAGTTTTGAGACTTTTTTGCAGAAAGCAGACTTATGAGACTTCGGTACAGAAGGACTGCTCCAGAGACCAGAGTTTGAATATTGGAGAGCAGAAGGACTGTTGCAGAGGACAGAGGTTGGAGACTGGGGTTCAGCTGGACCGATGCAGAAAGCAGAGGTTGGAGACTAGGGTTCAGAAGTAATTTTACAGAAAGCAGAGTTTGGAAACTGAAGTGCAGAAGGATCTTATAGAGAGCAGAGGTTGGATATTGATGTGCAGTTGGATTCTCAGAGAGCAGAGTTTGGAGACTGGGGTTCAGAAGTACTGTTGAAGAGATCAGATGTTGGTAACTAGGGTGCAGACGGACTGTAGCAGAGAGCAGAGGTTGGAGACTGGGGTGCAGAAGGACTGTTGCAGAGAGCAGAGTTTGGAGACTGAGTTGCAGAAGGACTGTTACATAGAGAAGAGGTTTGAGACTGTGCTGCCGAAGGACTGTTACAGAGAGCAGAGTTTGGTGACTTGGTGCCTGAAGAATCTTACAGTGAGCAGAGATTGGAGACTGAGGTTCAGTTGGACTGTTACAGAGAGCAGTGGTTGGAGACTGGGGTGCAGAAGGATCATGGAGAGCAGAGTTAAAAGACAGAGGTTTCAGACTGAGGTGCAGAAACACTGTTACAGAGAGCAGAGGTTAGAGGCTGAGGTGTAGAAGGACTGTAACATAGAGCAGAGTTAAAAGACTGAGGTTCAGAAGGACTTTTACAGAAAGCAGACATTAGAAATTGAGGTGCAGAAGGACCGTTACAGAGAGCAAAGTTTCTAGACTGCCGTATAGAAGGACTGTTACAGAGAGCAGAGATTGGAGACTGGGGTCCAGAAGGACTGTTACAGAGAGCAAAGGTTGCAGACTGAGCTGCAGAATGATCTTGGAGAGCAGAGGATTCAGACTGAGGTGCAGAAGGACTGTTACAAAGAGCAGAGGTTGAAGACTGTGGTCAGAAAGAGTTATACAGAAAGTAGAGGTTGGAGACTGGGGAGCAGAAGAACCTTTACAGAGAGCAGAGGTTGGAGACTGCGTTACTTAAGTACTGTTACAGAGAGCAGATATTGGAGACTGGGGAGCAGAAGGACTGTTTCAGAGGACAGATGATGGAGACTGGGGTGCCCCAGGACACTTGCAAAAAGCAGAGTTTGGAGCCTGGGGTGGAGAAGGAATGTTAGAGAGAGCAGAGTTTGGAAACTTGAGTGCAGAAAGATCTTACAGAGATCAGAAGTTTGAGACTCTGGTGCAGAAGGACTGTTGCAGAGATGAGACATTGGAGACTGGGGTCCAGAAGGATCATTGCAGAGAGGAGAGTTTGGAGACTGTGGTTCAGAAGGACTGTTGCAGAGAGCAGAGGTTGAAGCCTGGGATGCAGATGGTTCTTATAGAGAGCAGAGGTTGGAGATTATGGTGCAAAAGGACTGTTGCAGAGAGCAGAGGTTGGAGACTGGTGTTGAGAAGAATTGTTACAGAGAGAAGAGGTTGGAGACTGGGGTGCAGAAGGCCTGTTACAATGAGCCGAGGTTGGAGACTGGGTTTCAGAGGTACTGTTACAGAGATCAGAGGTTGGAGACTGTTGTGCAGAAGGACTGAGACAGAGTTCAGAGTTTAAAAACTTGGTTGAAGAAGGATATTACAGAGAGCAGAGGTTGGAGACTGAGGTGCAGTAGGACTTTTAGAGAGTAGTGGTTGGAGACTGTGGTGCAGAAGGATCGTGCAGAGACCAGAGGTTTCATACTGAGGTGCATAAGGACTGTTACAGAGAGCAGAGGTTGAATACTGAGGTGCAGAAAGACTGTTACACAGAGCAGAGGTTGGAGGCTGAGGTGCAAAAGGACTGTTACAGAGAGCAGAGTTTGGAGATTGAGGTGCAGAAGGACTGCTAAAGAGCAGAGGTTGCAAATTTGGGTGCAGAAAGACCAATACCGAGAGCAGAGTTTGGAGACTGCGGTATAGAAGGACAGTAACAGAGAGCAGATTTTTAAGACTTAGGTGCAGAAGGACTATTACAGAGTGCAGATATTGGAGACTGTGGTGAAGAAGGACTCTTACAGTGAGCAGATATTAAGGACTGGGGTGGAAAAAGAATGTTACAGAGAGCAGAGTTTGGAAACTGGGGAGCAGAAGGATCTTACAGAGAGCAGAGGTTGGATATTGATGTGTTGTAGGATTCTCATAGAGAGCAGAGTTTGGAGACTGGGGATCAGAAGAACTGATAGAGAAAGCAAAGATTGGAATTTGTGGTAAAGAAAGACGGTAACAGAGAGCAGAGGTTGGAGACTGCAGTACAGAAGGACTGTTAAAGAGAGCAGAGGTGGAGACTGGGGTGCAGAAGGACTGTTGCAGAGAGCAGATGTTGGTAACTAGGGTGCACAAGGACTGTTGCAGAGAGCAGAGGTTGGAGACTGAGGTGCAGTAGGACTTTTGTAGAAGTAGAGGTTGGAATTTAAGGTGCAGAAGGACTGTTACAGCGAGAAGAGGTTGGAGACTGTTGTGCTGAAGGACTGAAACAGAAAGCAGAGGTTGGAGACTGTGGTGCAGAAGGACTGTTACAGAGAGCAGATGTTGGAGACTGGTTTGCAAAAGGACTGTTAAAGAGAGCAGAGGTTAGAGACTGGGGTGCTGAGGGACTGTTGCCAAGAGCAGAATTTGGAGAGTGGGATGGTGAAGAATTGTTGCAGAGAGAAGATTTTGGAGACTGGGGTGCAGAAGGACTGTTGCAGAGAGCACATGTTGAAGACTGGGGTGCAGAAGTACTGTTAAAGAGAGCAGTGGTTGGAGACTGGGGTGTAGACGGATTGTTACAGAGAGCCAAGTTTGGAGACTGGAGTGCATAAGGATCTTACAGAGAGCAGAGGTTGGAGACTGGGCTGTAGAAGGACTCTTGCCGAGAGCAGAGGTTGGAGACTGGGGTGAAGAAGAATCGTTGAAGAGAGAAGAGTTTGGAGACTGGGGTTCAGAAGGCCTGTTACATAGAGCAGAGTTTCGAAACTGGGTTGCAGAATTCCTGTTATAGAAAGCAGATGTTGGAAACTTTTGTGAAAAAGGACCGTTACAGAGAGCAGAGTTTGGAGACTGGGTTGCAGAAGGGTCTTACAAAGAGCAGAGGTAGGAGACTCAGGTGCAGAAGGACTGTTGCAGAGACCAGAGTTTCGAGACTGGGTTAGTCTAGGATCTTACAGAGAGCAGAATTTTGAGACTGAGGTGCAGAAGGACTGTTACAGACAGCAGAGGTTGGAGACTGAGCTGTAGAAGGACTGTTACAGAGAGCAGATTTTGGAGACTGGTTTTAAAAAGGATTGTTAAAGAGAGCAGAGGTTAGAGACTGGGGTGCTGAAGGACTGTTGCCGAGAGAATAATTTGGAGTGTGGGATGGTGAAGAATTGTTTCAGAGAGAAGGTTTTGGAGACTGGGGTGCAAAAGGTTCGTTGAAGACAGCAGAGTTTTCAGCCTCAGGTGAAGAAGGACTGTTGCTGAGAGCAGAGGTTGGAGACTGGGGATTAGAAGGACTGTTACAGAAAGCAGAGGTTGGAAATTGGGGTGTAGGAGGACCATTACAGAGAGAAGAGATTATAGTCTGTGGTACAGAATGACTGTTACTAAGAGCAGATCTCGGAGACTGGGGAGCAGAAGGACTGTTGCAGAGGACAGAGGTTTGAGATGGTGGTGGAGAAAGAATGTTACAGAGAGCAGAGTTTGGAATCTGGAGTGCAGAAGGATCTTACACCTAGTAGATGTTGGAGACTTTGGTGCACATGGACTGTTGCAGAGAACATATGTTGGAGACTGGGGTGTAGAAAAATTGTTTCAGAGAGCAGATTTTAGAGACTGGGGTGCAGATGGACTGTTACAGAGAGCAGAGGTTGTAGACTGAGGTGCAGTAGGACTGATACACAGAGCAGAGTTTGGAGACTGTTGTTCAGAAGGACTGTTACAGAGAGCAGAGTTTGGAGACTGAGGTGCAGAAGGACTGTTACAGAAAGTGGAGGATGGAAATTGGGGTGTAAATGGACCGTTACAAAGAGAAGAGGTTGGAGACTGAGGTACAGAATGACTGTTACAGAGAGCAGATTGGAGAGCAGAAGGACTGTTGCAGAGGACAGAGGTTGGGGACTGTGGTGGAGAAGAAATGTTACAGAGAGCAGTGTTTGGAAACTGGAGTGCAGAAGTATCTTACACATAGCAGAGGTTGGAGTCTATGGTTCACAAGGATTGTTGCAGAGAGCAGACGCTGGAGACTGGGGTCCAGAAGGATCGTTGCAGAGAGCAGATGTTGATGACTGGGGTTCAGAAGGACTGTTGCAGAGAGCATGTTTTAGAGACTGGCGTGCTGATGGACTGTTACAGAGAGCAGAGGTTGGAGACTGAGGTGCAGAAGGACAGATACATAAAGCAGAATTTGGAGACTGTTGTGCAGAAGGACTGTTACAGAGAGCAGAGGATGGAGACTGGGGTTCAGATGGATGTTACAGAGAGCAGAGTTTGGAGACTGGGGTGTAAAAGAACTGTTGCAGAGAGCAGATGTTGGAGACTGGGGTGGAGAAGAATCGTTGCAGAGAGAAGAGGTTGGAGACTGGGGTGCAGAAGGATCGTGGAGAGCAGAGGTTTCAGATTCAGGTGCAGAAGTACTGTTACAGAGAGCAGAGGTTGGAGACTGAGTTGTAGAATGACTGTTACGAAGAGCAGAGTTTGGAGACTTAGGTTCCGAAGGACTGTTACAGAAAGCAGAGGTTGGAAACTGGGGTGCAGAAAGACCGTTACAGAGACCAGAGTTTGGAGATTGTGGTATAGAAGGACTGTTAAATAGAGCAGAGGTGGGTCACTTGGGTGCAGAATGACTGTTACAGAAAGCACAGGTAGGAGACTGAGGTTCAGAAGGATAGACACAGAGAGCAGAGGTTGGAGACTGTGGTTTAGAAGGACTGATACAGAAAGCAGTATTTGGAGACTGGGTTACTGAAGGATCTTACAGAGAGCAGAGTTTGGTGACTGCAGTACAGAAGGACTGTTTCAGAGAGAAGATATTGGAGACTGGGGTTCAGAAGGATCGTGCAGAGACCAGAGGTTTCAGACTGAGGTGCAGAAGGACTGTTACAAAGAGCAGAGTTTGGAGACTCAGATGCAGAAGGACTGTTACAGAAAGCAGAATTTGGAAATTGGGGTGCAGTAGGACCATTACAGTGAGCAGAGGTTGGAGACTGCGGTATAGGAATGTTACTGAGAGCAGAGGTTAGAGACTGGGGTGCAGAACGACTCTTACATAGAGCACAGGTTGGAGACTGAGGTGCAGAAAGATGGATAGAGTACAGAAGTTGTAGACTGGGGTTTAGACAGATTGATACAGAAAGCAGAGTTTGGAGACTGGGGTGTAGAAGGACCGTTATGGAGAGCAGAGTTTGGAGACTGCGGTACAGAAGGACTGTTACAGAGAACAGATCTCGGAGACTGGGGAGCAGAAGGACTGTTGCAAAGGACAGAGGTTTGAGACTCGGGTGGAAGAGAAATGTTACAGAGAACAGAGTTTGGAGACTGGTTTTCAGAAGGATCTTACACAGAGAAAAGGTTGGAGACTTAAGTGCAGAAGGACTGTTAAAGAGAGTAGAGTTTGGAGACTGAAGTGCAGAAGTGCCCTTGCTGAGAACAGAGTTTGGAGACTGAGGTGCAGAAGAAATGCTACAGAGATCAGAGTTTGGAGACTGGGGTGCAGAAGAACTATTGTAGAGAGGAGATGTTGGAGACTTGGGTGCAGAAGGACTGTTGCAGAGAGCAGAGGTTGGAGACTGGGATGCAGAAGGACTGTTGCAGAGAGCAGAGTTTGGAGACTGTGGTGCAGAAGGACTGTTGCAGAGAGCAGAGGTTGGATACTGGGATTAAGAAGGATCTTTGCAGAGAACAGAGTTTTGAGACTGGTGTGCAGAAAGACTGTTAGAGAGAGTAGAGTTGGAGACTGGGTTTTAGAAGGATGCTACAGAGAGCAGAGTTTGGAGACTGAGGTGCAGAAGTCCTGTTACATAAAGCAGAGGTTGGAGACTGAGGTGCAGAAGTCCTGTTACATAGGGCAGAGGTTGGAGACTGTGGTGCAGAGGGATCATTGCAAGGAGCAGAGCTTGGAGACAGGGGTTCAGAAGGATCTTAGAGAGAGCAGAATTAGAGACTGAGGTGCAGAAAGACTGTACAGAGAGCAGAGGCTGGAGACTGAGGTGTAGAAGGACTGTTACAGAGAGCAGAGGTTGGAGACTCAGGTGCAGAAGGACTGTTACAGGGTGTAAAGTTTGGAAATTAGGGTGCAGAAGGACCGTTAAAGAGAGCAGAGTTTGTAGACTGTGGTATAGAATAACTGTTACAGAAAGCAGAGGTTGGAGACTGGGGTGTAGAAAAAATGATACAGAGAGCAGAGGTTGGAGACAAAGGTACAGAAGGATAGATGCAGAGATCAAAGGTTTGAGACTGGGGTTCAGAAAAACTGATACAGAAAGCAGAGTTTGGAGACTGTGGTGAAGAAAGACCGTTTTAGAGAACAGAGGTTGGAGACTGCGGTACAGAAGGACTGTTACAGAGAGTAGATTTGCAGACTGGGCAGCAGAAAAACTGTTGCAGAGGACAGAGGTTGGAGATTGGGGTGCCGCTTTACACTTGCAGAAATCAGAGTTTAGAAACTGGTGTGGAGAATGAATGTTACAGAGAGCAGAGTTTGGAAACTGGAGTGCAGAAGGATCTTACAGAGAGCAGAGGTTAGAGACTGTGGTGCAGAAGGACTGTTGCAGATAGCAGAGGATGGAGACTGGGGTCCAGAAGGATCATTGCAGAGAGCAGAGGCTGGAGACTGGGGTGCAGAAGGACTTTTGCAGAGAGCAGAGGTTGGAGACTGGAGTGCAGAAGGACTGTTACAGAGAGCAGAGTTTGGAGACTGGGGTTCAGATGGATCTTACAGAGAGCAGATTTTGAAGACTGGGGTGCAAAAGGACTGTTGCAAAGAGCAGAGGTTGAAGACTGTGGTGGAGAAGAATCGATGTAGAGAGAAGAGGTTGGAGACTGGGGTGCAGAAGGCCTGTTACATAGAGCAGCGGTTGGAGACTGGCTTGTAGTAGTCCTGTTACAGAGAGCAGAGTTTGTAGACGGTTGTGCAGAAAACCTGTTACAGAGTGCAGATTTTCAATACTGGGTTCTAGAAGGATCTTACAGAGAGCAGAGTTTGGAGAATGAGGTGCAGAAGGACTGTTACAGACAGCAGCTGTTGAAGAATGAGGTGCAGAAGGACTGTTACAGAGAGCAGTGTTTGGAGACTGGGTTACTGAAGGATCTTACAGAGAGCAGAGGTTGGAGACTGAGTTGCACGCGGACTGTTACAGAGAGCAGTGGTTGGAGACTGGGGTGCAAAAGGATCATGCAGAGAGCAGAGGTTTCACTGAGGTTTAGAAAGAGTGTTACAGAGAACAGAGGTTTGAGACTGAGGTGTAGAAGGACTGTTGCAGAGAGCAGAGTTTGGAGACTCAGGTGCAGAAGGACTGTTACAGGAAGAAGAGTTTGGAAATTGGGGTGCAGAAGGACCGTTACAGAGAGCAGAGGTTGGAGACTGTGGTATAGGACTTTTACTGAGAGAAAGGTTGGAAACTGGGGTACAGAAGGACTCTTACATAGAGCACAGGTTGGAGACTGAGGTGCAGAAAGATAGATACAGAGAACAGAGTTTGGAGACTGGGGTTCAGACAGACTGATACAGAAAGTAGAGGTTTGAGACTGAGATGTAGAAGGACCGTTATAAAGAGAAGAGGTTGAAGACTGCGGTACAGAAGGACTGTTACAGAGAGCAGATTTCAGAAACTGGGGAGCAGAAGAACTGTTGCAGAGGACAGAGGTTAGAGACTTGGGTGAAAAAGGAATGATACAGAGAGCAAAGTTTGGAAACTGGAGTGCAGAAGGATCTTACAGAGAGCAGATTTTGGAGACTGTGGTGCAGAAGGACTGTTACAGAGAGCAAATATTGGAAACTGGGGTGCAGAAGGACTGTTGCAGATAGCAGATTTTAGAGACTGGGGTGCAGAATGACTGTTAGAGAGAGCAGAGGTACAAGACTGGGGTGCAGAAGGGTGGTTGCAGAGAGCAGAGTTTTCAGAATGAGGTGCAGAAGGACTGTTGCAGAGAGCAGAGGTTAGATACAGGGGTGAAGAAGGATCTTACCGAGAGCAGAATTCGGAGGTGCAGAAGAACATTTGCAGAGATCAAAGGTTGGAGACTGGGGTGAAGTAGGATTATTGCAGAGAGCAGAGTTTGGAGACTGGGGTGCAGACGGATCTTGCAGAGATCAGAGGTGTCAGACTGAGTTTCTGAAGGACTGTTACAGATAGCAGAGGTTGGAGACTGAGGTGTAGGGGACTGTTAAAGAGAGCAGAGTTTGGAGACTGAGGTGCAGAAGCACTGTTACAGAAACCAGAGGTTGGAAATTGGGGTGCTTAAGGACCGTTACAGAGACCAGAGTTTGGAGACTGCGGTATAGAAAAACTGTTAAAGAGAGTAGAGTTTGGAGACTGGGGTGCACGTGGACTATTACAGAGAGCAGTGGTTGGAGACTAGGGTGCAGAAGGATCGTGTAGAGATCAGAGGTGTCAGACTGAGGTGCCGAAGGACTGTTAAAGAGAGCAGAGGTTCGAGACTTAGGTGTAGAAAGACTGTTACAGAGAGCAGAGTTTGGAGACTGAGGTGTAGAGGACTGCTACAGAAAGCAGAGGTTGGAAATTGGGGTGCAGAAAGACCGTTACAGAGACCAGAGTTTGAAAACTGCAGAAGAAATGTTACAAAGAGCACAGGTTGGAGACTGCTCTGTGTAACAGGCCTTCTGCACCCCAGTCTCCAACCTGTGCTCTCTGCAAGGATCCTTCAGCACCCAGGGTCCAATATCTGCTCTCTGAAACAGTCCTTCTCCAACTCAGACTGCAACCTCTGCTCTCTGTAACAGTTTTTCTAAGCCTCAGTCTGAAACCTCTGATCTCTGCAATGATCCTTCTGCACCCCAGTCTCCAAACGGTGCTATCTGTAACAATCCTTCTGCACACAAGTCTTCAACCTCTTCTCTCTACCAGGTCTTCTGCACCCCAGTCTCCAAACTCTGCTCTCTGTAACAGGCCTAATGCACCCCAGTCTCCAACATCTTCTCTCTGCAATGATCCTTCTGCACCTCAGTCTCCAACCTCTGCTCTCTGCAACAGTCCTTCTGCACTCGAGTCTCCGACCTCTTCTCTTTGTAAGATCCTTCTTCACCCCGGTTTCCAAACTTTGCTCTCTATAACAGTCCTTCTGCACCTCAGTCTCCAACCTCTGCTCTCTGCAACGGTCCTACTGAACCCCAGAATCCAACCTCTTTTCTCTGCAACAGTCCTTCTGCACCCCAGGTTCAAAACACTTTTTTCCATATCAGTTATTCTGCACCCCAGTCTCCAAACTCTGCTCTCTATAACAGTTCTTCTGCACCCCAGTTTCCAACCTCTGCTCTCTGAAAAAGTCCTTCTGCACCTCAATCTCCACCTTCTGCTCTCTGCAACATTCCTTCTGAACCGCAGAATCCTAGCTCTGCTTTCTAACAATCCTTCTGCACCTCAGTCTCCAAACTCTGCTCTTTGCAATGGTCCGTCTGCACCCCAGTCTCCAACCTCTGTTCTCTGCATCAGTCCTTCTGCCCCACAGTCTCCAACATCTGCTCTCAGTTAAAGTTCTTCCGTACCACAGTCTCCAACCTTTGTTCTCTGTAACGGTACTTCTGCACCCCAGTCTCCAACGTCTGCTTTCTGTATCAGTTCTTCTGCAACCCAGTTTCCAACCTCTACTCTCTGCAAAAGTCCTCCTGCACCACAGTCTCCACCTTCTGCTCTCTGCAGCATTTCTTCTGAACCCAAGTCTCCATCTGTGCTCTCTGCAAGAGTCTTTCTGCACCCCAATCTCCAACCTCTGCTCTCTGCAAGAGTCCTTCTACACCTAAGTCTTTAACCTCTTCGCTGTGCAACAGTCCTTCTGCACCTCAGTCTCCAAAACCTGCTCTTGGCAACGGTTTTTCTGCACCTCAGTCTACTACTTCTACTCTCTGTAACAGTCCTTCTGCACCTCAGTCTCCAACCTCTTCTCTGTGTAAGATCTTTCTGAAAACCAGTCTCCAAACTCTGCTTTTTGTAACAGTCCTTCTGCACCCCAGTCTCCCAACTCTGATCAGTATAACAGGCCGTTTGAACCCAAGTCTCCAAACTCTTCTCTCTGTAACAGTTCTTCGGCACCCCAGGCTCCACACTCTGCTCTCTGCAACGAACCTTCTGAACACAAGGCTCCAAACTCTGCTCTCTGCAACACTCTTTCTGCACCCCAGTTTCCATACTCTTCTCTCTGTAAGATCCTTCTGCACCCCAGTGTCCAAACATTTCTCTCTGTAACATTCCTTTTGCACCCCAGTATCCAAACTCTGCTCTCTGCAATGGTCACTTTTCACAGAAGTCTCCAATCTCTGTTCTCTACAACAGTTCTTCTGTACCACAGTCTTTAACCTCTATTCTCTTTAAGGGTCATTCTTCCCTCCAATTCTCAACCTCTGCTTTTTGTATTGGTCCTTCTGCAACACAGTCTCCAAACTCTGCTCTCTGTGACAGTCTTTCTGCACCTCAGTCTCCAACATGTGCTCTCTGCAACAGTCCTTCTACACTCCAGTCTCCAAACTCTGCTCTCTCTAACAGTCCTTCTGCACCCCAGTCTGCAACCTCTCCTCTCTGTAACAGGCCTTCTGCACGCCAGTCTCCAAATTATACTCTCTGTAGCAGGCCTTCTGCACCACAGTCTCCAAAATCTGCTCTCTGTAACGATACTTCTGCACCCCAGTCTCCAACCTCTGCTCTCTGCAATGATACTACTGCACCCCAGTCTCCTACCTCTGATTTCTGTAACAGTCCTTCTGCACCTCAGTCTTCAAATTCTGCTCTCTGTAAGATCACTCTGAACCCCAGTCTCAAAAGTCTGCTCTCTGTAACAGTTCTTCTGCACCCCAGTAATCAAACTATGCTCTCTGTAACACTCCTTCTGCACCTCAGTTTCCAACCTCTGCTCTCTGTAAGATCTTTCTGCACTCAAGTTTCCAAAATCTGCTCTGTCTAACATTCCTTCTCGACCGCAGTCTCCAACGTCTTCTTTCTGCGAGGGTCCTGCGGCAACCTAGTCTCCAAACTCTGACATATGTAACAGTCCTTCTGCTCCCCAGTCTCCAACATCTGCTCTCTGCAATGATCCTACTTCACCCCAGTCTCCAACCTCTGATCTCTAACACAGTCCTTCTGCACCTCAGTCTCCAAATTCTAATCTCTGTAAGATCCTTCTGCACGCCTGTTTCGAACCTCTGCTCTCTGTAACAATACTTCTGCAGCCCAGTCTCCAAATCTGCTCTTCACAACAGTTTTTTTGTACCCCAGTCTGAAAACTCTGCTCTCTGCAAAATTCCTTCTGCACCCTAGTTACTAACATCTGCTCTCTGCTACAGTCCTTCTTCATGCCAGTCTCCAACCTCTGCTCTCTGTAACAGTCCTCCTGTACTGCAGTATCCAAACTCTGCTCTCTGCAAGGGTCTTTCTGCACCCCAGACTCAAATCTCTGCTTTCTGTATCAGTCCTTCTGCACCCCAGTCTCCAACCTCTGCTCTCTTTAAGATTTCTTCTGCACCTCAGTCTCCAAACTCTGCTCTCTGGAACAGTCCTTCTGCACGCCAGTCTCAAAAGTCTACTCTCTACAAAGGTCCTTCTGCACCCCAGTCTCCAACCTCTGCTATCTGCAACTGTCCTTCTGCACCCCAGTCTCCAATCTCTGCTCTCAATAACAATTCTTCTGCACCTCAGTCTCCAACCTCTGTACTCTGAAACGTTCCTTCTGCACCTCAGTATCAAACCTCTACTTTCTGTAACAGTCTTTCTGCACCTCATTCTCCAACCTCTGCTCTCTGTAGGATCCTTCTCCAACCCATTCTTCAAAGTCTGCTCTCTGTAAGAGTCCTTCTGAAGACCAGTCTCCAACCTCTGCTCTCTGCACCAATCATCCTGCACCTCAGTCTCCAACCTCTGCTCTCTGCAACAGTCCTTCTGGATCCCATTCTCCAACATCTGCTCTCTGCAACAGTTCTTCTGCACCCCAGTCTCAAAACTCTGCTCACTTCAACAGTCCTCCTGCAGCACAGTCTCCAACATCTGCTCTCTGTAAGATCCTCCTGCACTCCAGTTTCCAAACACTGCTCTCTGTAATATTCCTTCTCCACCCCAGTCTTTAATCTCTGCTTTCTGCAAGTGTCCTGCTGTACCCCAGTCTCCAACATCTGTCCTCTGCAACAGTCGTTCTGCTCCCCAGTCTCCAACATCTGCTCTCTGTAACAATCCTTTTGTTACAGAGACTGGGGTGCAGAAGGATTGTTACAGAGAGCAGACGTTGAATACTGGGGTGCAGAAGGACCATTACAAAGAGAAAAGGTTGGAGACAGAGGTGCAGAAGGTCTTTTACAGAGAGTAGAGCTTGGATACTGGGGTTCAGAAGGACTGTTACAGAGAGCAGAGTTTGGAGACTGAGGTGCAGAAGGATCATTGCAGAGAGAAAAGGTTGGAGACTGGGGTGCAGAAAACCTGTTAGAGAGAGCAGAGTTTGGAGACTGGGGTGCAGAAGACCTTGTACAGAGAGCAGAGGTTGGAGACAGGGGTTAAGAAGGATTGTTACAGATAGCACAATTTGGAGACAGGGGTGCAGAATTATCGTTGCAGAGAGCAGAGGTTACAGACTGAGGCTTAGAAGGACTGTTACAGAGAGTAGACTTTGAAATCTTAGGTGCAGAAGGACTGTTACAGAAAGCAGAGGTTGGCAATTGGCGTGCAGAAGTACCATTATAGAGAGAAGAGGTTGGAGACTGGGGTTCAGAAAACCAGTTACGGAGAGCATAGTTTGGAGACTGGGGTGCAGAAGGACAGTTACAGAGAGCACAGATGGAGACTGGGGTGGAGAAGAAATGTTGCAGAGAGCAGAAGTTTGAGACTGGGGTGCAGAAGGACTGTTACTGAGAGCCGAGGATGGAGACTGGGGTGAAGAAGAACTGATGCAAAAAGCTGACATTGGAGACTGGGGTGCAGAAGGACCGTTACAGAGAGCAGAGTTTGGAGACTTAGGTGCACAAGGACTAATGCAGAGAACAGAGGTTTGTGACTGGGGTGCAGAAGAACCGTTTCAGAGAGCAGAGTTTGGATACTGAAATGCAGAATGATTTTTACAGAGAGCAGAGGTTGGAGACTTGGGTGCAGAAGGAATGTTGCAGAGAGAAGAGGATGGAGACTGAGGTGAAGAAGAATCATTGCAGAGAGAAGAGGTTGGAGACTGGGTTGCAGAAAGCCCGTTACAGAGTGCAGAGTTTGAAGAGTGGGGTGCAGCAAGTCTGTTACAGAGAGCAGAGTTTTGAGCCTGGGGTACAGAAGCACTGTTACATATAGCACAGTTTCGAGACTGGGTAGCAGAAGGATCTTATAGAGAGCATTTTGGAGTCTGAGGTTCAGAAGTTTTGTTACAGAGAGCAAAGTTTGGAAACTGGGGTGCAGAATGATTGTTGCAGAGAGCAGAGTTTTCAGACTTCGGAGCAGAAGGACCGTTGTAGAGAGCAGAGGTTGGAGACTGAGGTCCAGAAGGATTGTTACAGAGATCAGAGTGTGGAGACTGGGGTGCAGAAGGAGTGTAACAGAGAGCAGAGGTCGGAGACTGGGGTTCAGAAGAACTGTTGCAGAGAGCAGAGTTTGGAGACTTAGGTGCAAAAAGACTTACAAAGACAGCGGTCGGAAACTGGGGTGCAGAAGAACCATTGCAGAGAGCAGAAGTTGGAACCTGGGGAGAATAAGGATCGTTGCAGAGAGCAGATGTTGGACACTGGGGTGCAGAAGGACTGTTACAGAGAGCAGAGTTTTAAAAATGGGTTGCAGAAGGATCTTACAGAGAGCAGATTTTGGAGACTGAGGTGCAGAATGACTTTTACAGAGAGTAGTGGTTGGAGACTTAGGAGCAGAAGGACTGTTGTAGAGAGAAGAGGTTGGAGACTGAGGTCCAGAATGATTGTTACAAAGATCAGAGTGTGGAGACTGGGGTGCAGAAGGAGTGCTACTGAGAGCAGAGTTTGGAGATTGGGGTGCAGAATAAATGTTGCAGAGAGCAGAGTTTGGAGACTGGGGTGCATAAGGACTGATGCGGAGAGCAGAGGTTCGAGACTGGGGTGCAGAAGTATAGTTGCAGAGAGAAGATGTTGGAAACTAAGGTGCAGAAGTATCCTAACACAGAGAAGAGTTTGCTTCCTGGGGTGTAAAAGGACTGCGGCAGAGAACAGAGGTTGGAGACTGAGGTGCAAAAGGACTGATACAAAGAGCAGAGGTTGGAAACTGCGGTGCAGAAGAACTGATACACAAAGCATATGTTGGAGACTGGGGTTAAGAAAGACCGTTACAGAGAGAAGAGTTTGGAGACTCCAGAAGAGAAGGACTTTTACAGAGAGCAAAGTTTGGAGACCGTGATGAAGAAGGACTGTTGCAGAGAACAGAGGGTGGAGACTGGGGTGCAGAAGGATTTTTACAGAGAGCAGAGTTTGGAGACGGGGGTGCAGAAGGACCGTTGCAGCGAGCAGATGTTGGAGACTGGGGTGCAGAAGGACTGTTAGAGAGAGCAGAGTTTGGAGACTGAGGTGCAGAAGGATCGTTTCAGAGAGTGGAATTTGGAGACTGGGGTGCAGAAGGACCGTTACAGATTGCAGAGGTTGGAGACTGAGGTGCAGAAAGACTTTTACACAGAGGATAGGTGGGAGACAGGGGTGTCAACAGATAATTACAGAGAGCAGAGGATGGAGACTGGGGTGCAGAAGGAGTGTTACAGAGATCAGCGTTTGGAGATTGGGGATCAGAAGAACTGTTACAGAGATCAGAGGTTGGAGACTGTGGTGCAGAAGGCCTGTTACAGAGAGCAGAGTTTGGAGATGAGGTGTAGAAGGATCGCAACAGTGAGCAGAGGTTGGACACTGATGTGCAGAAGGACTGTTACAGAGAGCAGAGGTTGGAGACTGGGATGCAGAAGGATCGCTACCGAGAGCAGAGTTTGGAGACCTGGGTGCAGTAGGATAGTTACAGAGAGCACAGGTTAGAGACTGGGGTGCAGAAGAAATGTTGCAGAGAGCAGAGGTTGAAGACTGGGGTGCAGAAGGACTTTAGCAGAGAGCAGAGGTTGGAGACTGTTGTGTAGAAGGACTGTTGCAGAGACCAGACATTGGAGACTGGGATGCAGAAGGATTGATGCACAGAGCAGATGTTGGAGACTGGAGTATAGAAGGACTTTTGCAGAGAGCAGAGGTTGGACACCGGGGTGCAGAAGGACTGATACAGAGAGCAGAGGTTTTAGACTGGGGTGCAGAATAACTGATACGGAAAGTAGAGTTTAGAGACTGGGGTGCAGAAGGACAGCTGCAGAGAACAGAGGTTGGATACTGGGGTGCAGAAGGGCCTTTGCAGAGAGATGAGGTTGGAGACAGAGAGCAAAGTTTGGAGAACGGTGTGCAGAAGGATCTTACAGAGAACAGACGTTGGATACTGGGATTAGAATGATCGTTGGAGGGAGCAGAGGTTGGAGACTGGGGTGTAGAAGGTCTTCTGCAGAGAGCAGAGGTTGGAGACTGGGGTGCAGAAGGCCTGTTACAGAGAGCACAGTTTGGAGACTGGGTTGCAGAAGACCTGTTACAGAGAGCAGATGTTGGAAACTGGGGTGCAGAAGGATTTAAATAGATAGCACAGTTTGGAGACTGGGGTTTAGAAGGATTGTTGCAGAGAATAGAGGTCTCACACTGAGGCTAAGAAGGACTGTTACAGAGAGCAGAGGTTGGAGTCTGAGGTGCAGAAGGACTTTTTCAGAAAGCAGAGGTTGGATATTTGTGTGAAGAAGCACCGTTATAGAGAGAAGAGGTTGGAGACTGCGGTACAGAAAGACTGTTACAGAGAGCAGAGTTTGGAGTCTTGGGTGCAGAAGGAACGTTGCAGAGAGCAGATGTTGGAGACTGGGGTGCAGAAGGACTGTTTCTGTGAGCAGAGTTTGGAGACTGGGGTGCATAAGGACCGTTGCAGCGAGCAGATGTTAGAGACTGGGGTGCAGATGGACTGTTATAGAGAGCAGACGTTGGAGACAGAGGTGCAGAAGGATTGTTACAATGAGCAGAGATTGGAGATTGAGGCGCAGAAGGACTGTTGCAGAGAGGAGAGGATGGAGACTGGGGTGCAGAAGGAGTGTTACAGAGAGCAGCCTTTGGAGATTGTGGTGCAGAAGAACTGTATAGAGAGCCGAGGTTTGAGACGGGGGTGCAGAAGGATTGTTACAGAGAGCAGAGTTTGGAGACTCGGGTGCATAAGGACTGTTACAGTGAGCAGATGTTCGAGACTGAGTTGCAGAAGGACTGTTATATAGAGCAGAGGTTGGAGACTGAGGTACAAAAGGACTGTTACAGAGAGCAGAGGTTGGAAACTGAGTTGCAGAAGGATTGTTGCAGAGAGCAGAGGTTGGAGAATGAGGTACAGAAGGACCTTTAAAGAGACCAGAGGTTGGAGACTGGGGTCAGAAAGACAGCTACAGAGACCACAGGTTTGAGACTGGGGTATAGAAGGATCGCTGCAGAGAGCAGAGGTTGGAGACTCTGGTACTGAAGGACTTTTACAAAGAGCACAGTTTGGAGACCGGGGTGCAGAAGGACTGTTGAAAAGAACAGAGTTTGAAGACTGCGGTGCAGAAGAATCTTACAGAGAGTAGAGTTTGGAGACTGGGTTGAAGGAGGACTGTTGCAGAGAGAAGAGGTTGGATACTGGGGTGCAGAAGGACTGTTACAGAGAGCAGAGTTTGGAGACTTCAGTGCAGAAGTATCTTACAGAGCGTAGAGATTGGAGAACTGGGTGCAGAAGGACTGTTGCAGAGAGCAGAGGTTGGAGACTGGGGTGCAGAAGTACTGTTACAGATAGCACAGTTTCGAGACTGGGTTGCAGAAGGATCATACAGAGAGCATTTTGCAGAAAGAAGTGCATAAGGAGTGTTACAAGAGCAGAGGTTTAAGACTGAGATTCAGAAGGATTTTTGCAGAGAGCAGCGTTTTCAGACTGAGGTGCATAAGGACTGTTGCAGAGAGCAGAGTATAAAGACTAGGGTGCAGAAGGCCTTTTACAGAGAGCAGAGGTCTGACACTGGGGTGCAGAAGGACTGTTACAGATAGCATAGTTCGGAGACTGGGGTACAGAAGGATCATTGCAGAGAGCAGAGGTTTCAGACTGAGGTGCAGAAGGACTGTTACAGAGAACATAAGTTGTAGTCTGAGGGGCAGAAGGACTATTAGAGAAAGAAGAGGTTGGCAATTGGGGTGCAGAAGGACCGTTACAGAGAAAAGAGGTTGGAGCCTGCGATACAGAAGGACTGTTACAGAGAGTAGAGTTTTGAGACTGGGGTGCAGAAGGACCATTGCAGAGAGGAGATGTTGGAGACTTGGGTTCAGAAGGACTGTTAAAGAGAGCAGAGTTATAAGACTGGGGTTCCGAAGGCCTGTTACAGAGAGCAGAGTTTGGAGAATGTGTTGCAGAAGGATCTTACAGAGAGCAGAGTTTGGAGACTGAGGGGCAGAAGGACTTTACAGAGAGTAGAGTTTGGAGACTTAGGAGCAGAAAGAATGTTGTACAGAGCAGAATTTGTAGACTGCTGTCCAGACGAATTGTTACACAGATCAGAGGGTGCAAACTGGCGTGCAGAAGGTGTGTTACAAAGGGCAGAGTTTTGTGATTGGTGTGCAGAATAACTGATACAGAGAGCAGAGTTTGAAGACTGGGGTGCAGAAGGACTAATACAGAAAGTAGAGGTTGGAGGCTGGGGTGTAAAACGACCTTTACAGTGAGTAGAGTTTGGAGTCTGCTGTACAGAAGGACTGTTACAGGGAGCAGAGTTTGGTGACTGGGGTATTAAAGGATCGTTTCAGAGAGCAGATGTTGTAGACTGGTGTGCAGAAGGATCTTAGAGAGAGCATAGGTTGGAGACTGAGCTGCATAAGGACTGTTACAGAGAGCAGATGTTGAAGACTGGGGTGCAGAAGGATCATTGCAGAGAGCAGAGGATGGAGACTTTGGTGGAGAACCATACTTACAGAGAGCAGATGTTGGATATTGGGGTGCAGAAGGACAGTTACACAGAGCACAGGTTGGAGACTAGGGTGCAGAAGACATGTTGCAGAGAGTAAAGGTTGGATACTAGGGTGCAGAAGGACTGTTACAGAGAGCAGAGGTTGGAGACTGGGGTACAGAAGAACTGATACAGAAAGCAGAGGTTGGAGATGGGGGTGCAGTAAAACTGTAGCAGAGAAGAGAGTTTGGAGACTGGGGTGCAGAAGGACCAATGAAGAGAGCTGAGGTTGGAGATTTAGGTGCAGAAGATTGTTACAGAGAGCAGAGGTTGGATACTCGGGTGCATATGGACTCTTACAGAGAGCAGAGGTTGGAGACTGCGGGAAGAAGAATCTTACAGAGAATAGATGTTGGAGACTAGGGTGCAGAAAGACTGTTGCAGAGAGTAGTGTTTGAAAACTGAGGTGCAGAAAATTATTTCAGAAAGAAGAGGTTGGAGACTGGAGTGCAGAAGGCCTGTTACAGAGAGCAGAGTTTGAAAACTGAAGTGCAGAAGGCCTTTTACAGAGAGCAGAGGTCTGAGACTGGGGTGCAGAAGGACTGTTACAGATAGCACAGTTCGGAGACTGGGGTACAGAAGGATCGTTGCAGAGAGCAGAGATTTCAGACTGAGGTGCAGAAGGAGTGTTACAAAGAGCATAAGTTGTAGTCTGAGGGGCAGAAGGACTATTACAGAAAGAAGAGGTTGGCAATTGGTGTGCAGAAGGACCGTTACAAAGAGAAGAGGTTGAAGCCTGCGGTACAGAAGGACTATTACAGAGAGCAGAGTTTGGAGACTTGGGTGCAGAAGGACCATTGCAGAGAGGAGATGTTGGAGACTTAGGTTCAGAAGGACTGTTACAGAGAGCAGAGGTTGAAGACTGAGGTGCAAAAGGATCGTTACAGAGAGCAGAGTTTGGAGACTGAGTGGCAGAAGGACTTTTACAGAGAGCAGAGGTTGGAGACTGGGGTGCAGAAGGATTCTTACAGAGAGCAGAATGGAGACTGGGGTGCATAAAATGTGTTACAGAGAGCAGAGTTTGGAGATTCTGGTTCAGAAGAACTGTTAAAAAGAGCAGAGTTTTAAGACTGGGGTTCAGAAGGATTGTTACAGAGTGCAGAGTTTTGATTTGGGTGCAGCAGGACTGTTACAGAGAGTAGAGCTTGGAGACTGGGGTGCAGAAGAACTGTTACAGAGAGCAGAGGTTGAAGACTGCGATGAAGAATGCCTGTTTCAGAGAGCATTGGTTGAAGACTGAGGTGTAGAAGGATCGTTACAGAGAGCAGAGTTTGGATACTGATGTGCAGAAAGACTGTTACAGAGAGCAGAGGTTGGATACTGAGTTGCAGAAATATTGTTAGAGCAGAAGTTAAA
Organism: Ictidomys tridecemlineatus; assembly: GCF_052094955.1. Classification (NCBI taxonomy): domain Eukaryota; kingdom Metazoa; phylum Chordata; class Mammalia; order Rodentia; family Sciuridae; genus Ictidomys; species Ictidomys tridecemlineatus. The sequence continues at coordinate 42,220 of NW_027524012.1, forward strand.
GACTGAGGTGCAGAAGGACTGTTACAGAGAGCAGAGTTTGAAGACTGGGGTGCAGAAGTATCATTGCAGAGAGCAGAGGTTGGAGACTGAGGTGCAGAGTGGTCTTGCAGAGAGCAGAGGTTAACGACTGGGGTGCAGAAGGAAAGTTACAGAGAGCACAGGTTGGAGACTGGGATGCAGAAGAAATGTTGGAGAGAGCATAGATTTGAGACTGGGGTGCAGAACGACTGTTTCAGAGAGCAGAGGTTGAAGAATGAGGTGCAGACGGACTGTTACAGGGAGCAGAGTTTGGAGACTGGGTTGCAGAACGACTGATACACAAAGCAGAGTTTGGAGACTGGGGTGCGGAACGACAGTTACAGAGAGCACAGTTTGTAGACTGCGGTATAGAAGGACTGTTACAGAGAGCAGAGTTTGAAGACTGGGGTGCAGAAGGTCTGTTGCAGAGAACAGAGGATGGAGACTGGGGTGCAGAAGAATTGTTGCAGAGAGCAGATTTTTGAGACTGAGGTGCAGAATGTCTGTTACAGAGAGCAGAGGTTGGATAGTGGTATGCAGAAGGACTGTTACAGAGAGCAGAGGTTGGAGACTGGGGTGCTGAAGGCCTGTTACAGATAGCACAGTTTATAGACTGGGTTGCAGAATGATTTTTGAAGAGAGCAGAGTTTTCAGACTTAGGTGCAGAAGGACTGTTGCAGAGAGCAGATGTTCGAGAGTGGGGTGCAGAAGGACTCTTTCAGAGAGCAGAACTTGGAGAGGTTGGAGACTGGAGTGCAGAATGCCCGTTACAGATATGACATTTTGGAGACTGTTGTGCAGAAAGATATTATAGAGAGAAGAGTTTGGAGACTGATGTATAGAAAGACTTTTACAGAGAGCAGAGTTTGGAGACTGGGGTTCAGAATGATTGTTGCAGAGAGCAGAGTTTTCAGACTGAGGTGCAGAAGGAGTGTTGCAGAGAGCAGATGTTCGCAACTGGGGTGCAGAAGGAGTGTTTCAGAGAGCAGAACTTGGAGACTGGGTTTGAGAAGGACTGTTGCAGAGAGCAGATATTGGAGACTGGGGTGTAGAAGGACTGTTGCAGAGAGCAGAGGTTGGAGACTTTAGTGAAGAAGGATCGTTGCAGAGAGAAGAGGTTGGAGACCGGTTGGCAGAAGTACTGTTACAGAGAGCAGAGTTTGAAACTGGGTTGCAGAAGGATCTTACAAAGAGCAGAGGTTGCAGACAGGGGTGCAGAAGGATTGTTACAGAGAGCAGAGCTTGGAGACTGTGGTCCAGAAGGACTCTTGCAGAGAGCAGATTTTAGAAACTGGGTTGCAGAAGGACTGTTACAAAGAGCAGAGGTCCTTCTGAACCCCAGTTTCCAACATGTGCTCTCTGCAACAGTCCTTCGGCTTCTCAGTCTTAAAATTCTGTTCTCTGCAACGATCCTTCTGCAACTCAGTCTACAACCTCTACTCTCTGTAACAGTCATTCTGCACCTCAGTCTCCAATATCTGCTCTCTGTAAGATCCTTCTGCAAACCAGTTTCCAACTCTTCCATATGTAAAAGTCATTCTGCAGCCATTCTCGAAACTCTGCTCTTCGTAGAAGGCCTTCTGCACCCCAGTCTTCAACCTCTGCTTTCTGTAACAGTCCTGCTGCACCTCGGTCTTCAAACTCTGCTCTCTGTAAGATCCTTCTGCAACCTTGTCTAACAACTCTTCTCTCTCTAACAGTTCTTCTACACCCTCGACTAGAACCTCTGCTCTCTGTAACAGGCCTTATGCATCACAATCTCCAAACCCTATTCTTTGTAACAGTCTTTTTGCACCTCAGTCTCCAACGTCTGCTCTCTGAAATGATCCTTCTGCACCCCAGTCTCCAACATCTGCTCTCTGCAACAGACCTTCTGCACCTCAGTCTCCTATGTCTTCTTTCTTTAACACTCTTTCTGCATGCCAGTCTCTAACCTCTGTTCTCTGTAAGGTCCTTCTGCACCCCAGTTTCCAAACTCTGCTCTCTGTAACATTCCTTCTCCAACCCAGTCTCCAACCTCTTCTTTCTTCAACGGTCCTGCTGCAACCCAGTCTCCAACCTCTGTTCTCTGCAACAGTCCTTCTACTCCCCAGTCTCCAACCTCTGCTCTCTGTAACAGTCCTTCTGCACCGTAGTCTCTAAACTCTGCTCTGTGTAACGGTCTTTCTGCACCACAGTCTCAAACCTCTGCTTTCTGTATCAGTCCTTCTGCACCACGGTTTTCAACCTCTGCTCTCTGTAACAGTCCTTCTGTACCTCTGTCTCCAACCTCTGAACTCAGCAACCCTACTTTTGCACCCCATTCTCTAACCTCTGCTCTCTGTAACAGTCCTTCTGCACCCCATTTCCTAACCTCTGTTCTCTGAAACAGTCCTCCTGAATCACAGTCTGCAACCTCTGTTCTCTTTTATGGTCTTTTTTCCACCCCAGTCTCCAACCTCTGCTTTCTGTATCAGTAATTCTGCACCCAAGTCTCCAAACTTTGCTCTCTGTAGCATTCTTTCTGCACCTCAGTCTCCCAACTCACTCTCTGTGTCAGTTCTTCTGCACCCCAGTTTTTAAACTCTGTTCCCTGCAACAGTCCTCCTGAACCCCAGTCTCCAAACTCTGCTCTCTGTAACGTTCTTTCTGCACCCCAGTCTTTAACCTCTGCTTTCTGTAACAGTCCTTCTGCACCCCAGTCTCCAACCTCTGCTCTCTGTAACAGTCCTTCTGCACGTCAGTCTCCAAATTCTTCTCTCTGCAACAGTCCTACTGCACCCAAGTCTCTAACAACTGCTCCCTGCAACAGTCCTTCTTCACCCCAGTCTCCAACAACTGCTATCTGCTACAGTCCTTCTCCAACCCAGTCTCAAATCTGTGCTCTCTGTAAAAGTTCTTCTGCACCTCTGACTCCACCTCTGCTCTCTGCAATGGTCCTTCTGCACCTCAGTATCCAAACTCTACTCTCTGTAACGGTCCTTCTGGACCTCAGTCTCCAACCTTTGCTCTCTGTAAGATCCTTCTGCAACCCAGTCTCCAATGTCTGCCCTCTGTAACAGTCGTTCTGCATCCCTTCACCAAACTCTGCTCTCTGTAACAGGCCATCTTCACCGCAGTCTTCAAACTCTGTTCTCTGTAACAGTCCTTCTGCACCCCAGGATCCAACATCTGTTCTCTGTAGCAATCCTTCTGCACCTCAGTTTTCAAACTCTGACATCTGCAATCGTCCTACTGCAACCCAGTCTCTAACCTCTGCTCTGTGCAACGATTTTTTTGGACCCCAGTCTCCAAATTCTGCTCTCTGCAAAAGTCCTTCTGCACCCCAGTCTCCAACATCTGCTCTCTGCAACAGTGCTTCTGCACCTCAGTCTGAAAACTCTGGTCTCTGCAACGATCCTTGTTCACCACAGTCTCCAACCTCTGCTCTCTGTAACAGTCCTTCTGCACCCCATTCTCCAAACTCTGCTCTCTGTAAGATCCTTCTGCACCCAAGTTTCCAAACTCTGCTCTCTGTAGCATTTCTTCTCCACCAAGTCTCCAAACTCTGCTCTTTGCAACGGACCTTCTGCAGCCAGTCTCCAAGCTCTGTTCTCAGCAACCATCCATCTGCACCTCAGTCTCCAAATACTGCTCTGCATATCATTTTTTCTGCACCTCCGTCTCCAATTTCTGCTCTATGTAAGATCCTTCTGCAACTCAGTCACCAAACTCTGCTCTCTGGAACAGTCCTTCTGCACCCCAGTATCCAACCTCTGGGCTGTGCAACACTTCGTCTGCACTCCAGTCTCCAACCTCTGCTCACTGAAAGATCCTTCTGCACCCCAGTCTCCAAACTCTGACCCCTGTAACAGTCCTTTTTTACCCAAGTCTCCAACCTCTGCTATCTGTAACAATCCTTCTGCACCTCAGTCTCAAACATCTGCTCTCTGCAACGGTTTTTCTGCACCCCATTCTCCAACGTCTATTGTCTGCAAGAGTCCTGCAGCACCTCCTTCTCCAAATTCTGCTCCCTGCAACAATCCTTCTGCACCCCAGTTTCCAACTTCTACTTTCTGCAACAGTTCTTCTGCACCCCAGTCTCCATCTTCTGCTCTCTGAAAGATCCTTCTGCACCCCAGTCTCCAAATTCTGATCTTTGTCACAGTCCTTTTTCACATCAGTCTCCAACCTCTGCTCTCTGTAACAATCCTTCTGCACCTCAGTCTCCAACATCTGCTCTCTTCAACGGTCTTTCTGCACCCCATTCTCGAAACTCTGTTTCTTCAAAAGTCCTTCAGCACGTCATATCCAAACTTTACTGCCTGCAACAATCTTTCTGCACCCCAGTCTCCAACTTCGGCTCTCTGCAACAGTTCTTCTGCACCCCAGTCTCCAACTTCTACTCTCTGAATAATTCCTTCTCCACCCCAGTCTCCAATCTCTGATCTCTGTAACAGTCCTTCTTTACCGCATTCTCTAACTTCTGCTCTCTGTAAGATCCTTCTGCACTCCAGTTTCCAAACTCTGCTCTCTGTAACATTTCTTCCCCACCCAAATCTCTAACCTCTGCTCTCTGCAACGGTCCTTCTACACCCCAGTCTCCAACCTCTGCTTTCTGTATCAGTCCTTCAGCACCACAATCTCCAAACTCTGATCTCTATTACAGTCCTTTTGCACGTCAGTCTCCGAACTCTGCTCTGCAAAAGTCCTTCTGCATCCCATTCTCCAACCTGTGCTCTCTGCAACAGTCCTACTGTACCCTAGTCTCCAACCTCTGCTCTCTATAACAGTTTTTCTATACTGCAGTCTCCAACCTCTGCTCTCGTTAATATTCATTCTGGAGCCATGTCTCCAAACTCTGCTCTCTGTATCAGTCCTTCTGCACCCCAGTCTCCAAACTCTGCTATTTGTAACAGTCCTTCTGCATCTCAGTCTCAAACATATTCTCTCTATAACAGTCCTTCTGCACCCCAGTCTCCAAACACTGCTCTCTGTAACAGTTTTTCTGCATGTCAGTCTTCAACCACTGCTCTCTGCAACAGTCCTCCTGCACCCCAGTCTCCAACGTCTTCTCTCTGAAACAATCTTTCTGCACCCAAGTCTCCTAACATTCCTCTTTTTAAGATTCTTCTGCACCCCAGTTTCCACACTCTGCTCTCTGTAACATTCCTTCTGCACCGCAGTCTCCAACGTCTGCCCTCTGCAATGGTCCCTATGCACCCCAGTCTCCAGCCCTGTTCTCTACAACAATTCTTCTGTACCGCAGTCTCTAACCTCTGCTCTCTGTAATGGTCCTTCTGCACCTCAGGCTCCAAAATCTGCTTTCTGTATCAGTCCTTCTGGACCACAGTCTCCAACCTCTGCTCTCTGCAACAGTCCTTCTGCACCCCAGTATCCAACATCTACTCTACAAGAGTCCTTCTGCACCACAGTCTCCAACATCTGCTCTCTGTAACAGTCCTTCTGTACTGCAGTCTCCAAACTCTGCTCTCTGTAACGGTCTTTCCGCACCCAAGTTTACAAACTCTGCTCTCCTTCTGCATCTCAGTCTCCAACCTCTGCTTTCTGCAACACACCTTCTGAACCCCAGAATCCAAACTCTGCTTTCTGCAAAATTCTATCTGCGCCCAAGTTTCCAAACTGTGCTCTCTGTAACTGTTTTTCTGATTCCCAGTCTCCCACCTCTTCTCTCTGTTATGATCCTTCTACACCCCAGTCTCCACTTTGCTCTCTGCAATGATACTTCTACAACTGAATCTCCAACTTTTGCTCTCTTCCTCGATCCTTCTGCACCCCACTCTCCAACCTCTGCTCTCTGTATGATCATTCTGAAAAAAAGTCTCCAAACTCTGCTTTCTGTAACAGTCCTTGTGCACCCCAGTCTCCAAACTCTGCTCTCTGTAAAAGTCCTTCTGCACCTTAGTCTCCATCCTCTGCTCTCTGCATCATTTCTTCTGCACCCCAGTCTCCAACCGCTTTTCTCTGCAATAGTCCTTCTGCACGCCTGTCTCCAAACTCTACTCTCAGTAACAGTCCTTCTGTACTGCACTCTCCAAACTCTGCTCTCTTTCACGGTCCTTTTGCACCCCAGTCTCCAACCTCTGCTCTCTGCAACAGTCCTTCTACACCCCAGTCTCAAACATCTGCTCTATTCAACAGTCCTCCTAAACCTACGTCTCCAACCTCTACTCTCTGCAACAATCTTCCTGCAACTTAGTCTCCAAAGTATACATTCTGCAACAGTCTTTCTGCACCCAGTCTCCAAGTTCTGGTCTGTATAAGATCCTTCTGCACCCCAGTTTCCAAACTTTGTTCTCTGTGACAATCCTTCTGCACCCCAGATTCCAAGCTCTACTCTCTGTAACAGTCCATCTGTACTGCAGTCTCCAAACTCTGCTCTCTGAAACAGTCCTTCTGCAACCCAGTCTCCAACCTCTGCTCTCTGGAACAGTCTTTCTAAACCTTAGTCTCCAACTTCTGCTCTCTGTTACAAGCATTCTTCACCCCAGTCTCCAACAGCTTTTCTCAGTAAGAGTTCTTCTGCACCCCAATCTCCCAACTCTGCTCTCTGTAACACTCCTGCTGCTCCCCAGTCTCCATCATCTGTTCTCTGTAAGAATCCTTCTGCACCCCAGTCTCCAACATCTCCTCTTAGTAAAAGTCCTTCTGCACCTCAGTCTGCAACATCTGCTCTCTGTAACAATCCTTGATCACCTCAGTCTCCAAACTCTGCTCTCTGTAACAGGCCTTCTGCACCCCAGTCTCTAAATTCTGCTCTTTGGATCAGTCCTTCTGTACCACAGTAAACTTCCTCTGCGCTCTGTAACAATCCTTCTGCACCTCAGTCTCCCACCTCTCCTATCTGCAACGGTCCTTCTGCACCCCAGTCTCCAACATCTTTTCTCTGTAACAGTTCTTCTACACCCAATCTCCAACCTCTACTCTCTGCAACAGTCCTTCTGCACACCAGTCTTCAACATCTTATCTCTGAAACAGTTCTTCTCCACCCCAGTCTCCACCCTCTGCTCTCTGTAACAGTCCTTCTGTACTGCAGTTTCCAAACACTTCTCTCTGTAATGGTCTTTCTGCACCCCAGCCTCAAAACTCTGCTTTCTGTATCAGTCCTCCTGCAATCATATCTCCAAACTCCGCTCTCTGTAACAGTCCTCCTGCACCTCAGTGTCCAAATTCTGCTCTCTGCAACAGTCCTTCTGCACCCCAATCTCCAACCTCTGCTCTCTGCAACAGTCCTTCTACGCCCAAGTCTCCAATATCTGCTCTCTGTAACAGTCCTTCTGCACCTCAGTCTCCAAACTCTGCTCTCTTCAATGGTCCCTCTGCACCCCAGTCTCCAACCTTTGTTCTCTACAACAGTTCCTATGTACAAGGGTCTTCAACCTCTATTCACTGTAAGGGTCCTTCTTAACCTCAGTCTCCAACCTCTGCTTTCTGTATCAGTCCTTCTGCAACACAGTTTCCAAACTCTGCTCTCTGTAATAGTCCTTATGCACCTAACTCTGCAACCTCTTCTCTCTGCAACAGTCTTTCTGCACCCCAGTCTTCAACCTTGCTCTCTGAAACAGTCCTTCTGCACACCAGTCTCCAAAATCTGCTCTCTGCCACAATCCTTCTCCACCCCAGTCTCCAACCTCTGCTCTCTGTAACAGTCCTTCTGTACTGCAGTCTCCAAACTCTGCTCTCTGTAACGATCTTTCTGCTCCCCAGTCTACAAACTCTGCTTTCTGTATCAGTTTTTCTGCACCTCAGATTCTAACCTCTGCTCTCCGCAACAGTCTTTCTGCGCCCCAGTCTCCAACCTCTGCTTTCTACAATTGTCGTTCTGCACCCGAGTCTCCAACCTCTGTTCTCTCACACTTATTCTGCACCCCAGTCTCCAACCTCTGATTTCTGTATCAGTCCTCCTGCACCCCAGTCTCCAACCTCTGCTCTCTGTAACAGTCCTTCTCCACTTCTGTCTCAGACCTCTGCTCTCTGCAACAGTCCTGTGGAACCCCAATCTTCAAATGCTACTCTCTGCAACAGTCTTTTTCCACCCCAGGCTCCAACCTCTGCTCTCTGCAACAGTTCTCCTGCAACCCAATCTCCAACCCCTACTCTCTGTAATAGTTCTTCTGCACCCAAGTCCCCAACCTCTACTCTTTGCAACAGTCCTTCTTCACCCCAATCTCCAACGTCTGCTGTCCGCAACAGTTCTTCTGCACCTCAGTCTCAAACCCCTACTCTCTGAAAAAGTCTTTCTTCACCCCAGTCTCCAACCTCCTCTATGCAACAGTGCTTCTGCACCCCAGTCTCCAACATCTGATCTCTGAAACAGTCCTTCTCCACCCCAGTCTCCAACCTCTGCTCTCTGTAATATTCCTTCTGTACTGCAGTTTCCAAACTATTCTCTCTGTAACTGTCCTGCACACCAGTCTCCAACCCCTGCTTTCTCTATCAGTCCTTCTGCACTCAAGACTCCAACCTCTGCTCTCTTTACAGTCCTTCTGAACCTCAGTCTCAAAATTCTGCTCTCTGCAACAGTCCTTCTACAGCAAAGTCTCCAACCTCTGCACTCCTCAACAGTCCTTCTGCACCTCAGTCTCCAACCTCTGCTCTCTACAATGGTCTTTCTACACTTCAGTCTTCAACATCTACTCTCTGTAACAGTCCTTCTGCACCTCAGTCTCCAATTTCTGCTCTCTGTATGATCCTTCTGAAAAGAAGTCTCCAAACTCTGCTTTTTGTAAATGTCCTTCTGCACCCTAGTCTCCAAAGTCTGCTGTCTGTAACAGGCCTTCTGCACACCAGTCTCCATCTTCTGCTCTCTGTAACAGGACTTCTGCACCCAAGTCTCTGAACTCTGCTCTCTTTAACAGTCCTTCTGCACCCCAGTCTCCAACCTCTGCTCTCTGTAAAATTCCTTCTGCACCTCAGTCTCCAAACTCTGCTCTCTGTAAGATCCTCCTGCATGCCTGTCTCCAAGCTCTGCTGTCAGTATCAGGCCTGCACCCCAGTTTCCAAACACTGCTCTCTGTAATAAGAGTTTTTCTGCACCTCAGTTTTCAACAACTGCTCTCTGAAACAGTCTTTCTGCACCCCAGTCTTCAACCTCTGCTCTTTAGAACACTCCGTCTATACCCCAGGCTCCATACTCTACTCTCTGCAATGTTCCTTCTGAACCCCAGTCTCCAACCTCTGCTCTCTGCAACAATCCTGTGGAACCCCAATCTCCAAATGTTACTCTCTGCAACAGTCTTTCTCCACCCCAGTCTCCAAACTCTGCTCTCTGTAACAGTTCTGCTGCAACCCAATCTCCTACCTCTACTCTCTGCAATAGTTCTTCTGCACCCAAGTCTAAAAATTCAACTCTATGCCACAGTCCTTCTGCACCCCAGTCTCGAAACTCTGCTCTCTTTAACAGTCCTTCTGAACCACAGTCTCGAAACTCTGCTCTCTTTAACAGTCCTTCTGCACCTCACTCTGCAATCTCTGCTCTCTACAACAGTCCTTCTGTACCTCAGTTTTTAACATCTGCTCTCTGCAACAGTCCTTCCTCACCCCAGTCCCCAAAATGTGCTCTCTGAAACAGTCCTTTTCCATTGCAGTCTCCAACCTCTGTTCTCTGTAACAGTCCTTCTGTACTGCAGTCTCCAACCTCTGCTCTCTGTAATGGTATTTCTGCACCCCTGTCTCCAAACTATGCTTTCTGCACCCCGGTCTGTAACCTCTGGTCTCTGTAACAGTCCTTCTGCCCCTCAGACTCCAAATTATGCTCTCTGCAAGAGTACTTCTGCGCCCCAATCTCAAACCTCTGCTATCTGCAAAACTCCTTCTGCACCTCAGTGTTCTAATTCTGCTCTCTGTAAGATCCTTCTGAAACCCAGTCTCCAACCTCTGCTTTCTGCAATGATCCATCTGCACCCGAGTCTTCAACATCTGTTCTCTACAACACTTATTCTGCACCCCAATCTCCATCCTGTGCTCTTTGTTACAGTCTTTCTGTACCGCAGTCTTCAACCTGTGTTCTCTGTAAGGGATTTTCTGCACCCCAGTCTCCAACCTCTGCTCTCTGTATCAGTCATTCTTCCCCACATTATCCAACCTCTGCTCTCTATAACAGTCTTTCTGCACCACAGTCTGCAACCTCTGCTCTCTACAATACTCCTTCTGCAACCCAGTCTCCAATCTCTGCTCTCTGCAACAGTCCTTCTGCACCCCAGTCTCCAACATATTCTCTCTGCAACAGTCCTTGTCCACCTCAGTCTCAAAACTCTGCTCTCTGCAACAGTCTTTCTGCACCCAGGTCACCAAGGTCTGCTTTCTGTACGAGTCCATCTAAACTCCAGTCTCCAAGCTACGCTCTCTGTAACAGTCCTTCTGCACCAGTCTCCAACCTCTACTCTCTGCAGCAGTCCTTCTCCAACCCAGTCTCCAACCTCTGCTGTCGGCAACAATCCTTCTGGACGCCAATCTCCAACCTCTACTCTCTGCAACAGTCGTTCCATACCCCAGTCTGCAACCTCTGATCTCTGTAACAAGCCTTTGCACCTCAGTCTGAAAACTCTGCTCTCTGCAACGATCCTTATGCACATCAGTCTCCAACCTCTGCTCTCTGTAACAGTTCTTCTGTACCTCATTCTCCAACCTCTGCTCTCTGTAAGATCCTTTTGCAACCCAGTCTTTAAACTCTGCTCTCTGTAACTGTTCTTCCGCAGCACAGTCTCCAAGCCCTGCTCTGTAACAGGTCTTCTGCTCCCAAATCTCCAAACTCTGCTTTCTGTAATAGGCCTTTTGACCCCAGTCTCCAACCTCTTCTCTCTTCAACGATCCTTCTGCACCCCAGTCTCCAACCTCTGCTGTCAGCAACAATCCTTCTGCACCACAGTCTCCAACCTATGCTGTCTGTCAGATCCTTCTGCACACCTGTCTCCAACCACTGCTCTCTGAAACAGTCGTTCTGTACCGCAGTCTCCAAACTATGGTATCTGTGAGGGTCCTTCTGCACCTCAGTCTCCAACCTGTGCTCTCTGTAAAATACCTAGTGCACCCCATTCTCAACCTGTGCTCTCTGTAAAAGTCCGTCTGCACCACAGTCTCTAAACTCTGCTCTCTTTAATGATCCATCTGAACCCCAGTCTCCAATCTCTGCTCTCTGCAATGATCCTTCTGCACCCCAGTCTCAAAACTCTGTTCTCTAAAACAGTTATTCAGCACGCCAGTCTCCAAACTCTGCTCTCTGTAACAGTCTTTCTGTACTGTAGTCTCTAAACTTTGTTCTTTGTCAGGGTCCTTATTCACCACAGTATCCAACCTCAGCTTTCTGTATCCGTCGTTTTCCACCACAGTCTCCAAACTCTGCTTTCTGTATCAGTTCTTGTGCACCCCAGTCTCCAACCTCTGCTCTCTGTATCAATCCTTCTGCACCTAAGTCTCCAAGTATTCTCTCTGAAACGGTCCTTCTGCACCTCAGTCTCCAAACTCTTCTCTCTGTAACAGTGTTTCTGGTCCTCAGTCTCCAACCTCTGCTCTCTGTAACAACCTTCTGCAACCTAGTCTCCAAATTCTGCTCTCTGTAACAGTCTTTCTGCACCCCAGTCTCCAACCTCAGCTCTACGTAACACGCCTTCTGCACTCAAGTCTTCAACCTCTGCTCTCTGTAAGAGGCCTTCTGCACCCCAGTCTCCAACCTCTACTCTCTGCAACGAGCCTTCTGCACCACAGTCTCCAACTTCTGCTCTCTGTAACATTCCTTCTGCACCTCAGTCTCCCAACTCGCTCTCTGCAACTGTCCTTGTACACCCCAGTCTCCAAACTCTGCTCTCTGTAACAGTCCTTCTGAACCAGAGTCTCCTACCTTTGCTTTCTTTAACGGTCCTTCTGCACCCCGGTCTCCAACATCTGCTTTCTCTATCAGGCCTTCTGCACCCAAGTCTCTAAACTCCTCTCTCTGTAACAGTCCTTAGGCACCCCAGTCTTCAACCTCTGCTTTCTGTAACAGTCCTTTTGAACTGGAGTCTCCTACCTCTGCTCTCTGTAACGGTCCTTCTGCACCCCAGTCTCCAAAATCTGCTTTCTCTATCAGTCCTTCAGTATCCCAGTCTTCAATCTCTGCTTTCCGCAACATTCCTTGTGCACCCCAGTCTCCAACCTTCACTCTCTGTAATATCCTTTTGCACACCAGTCTCCTACTCTGCTCGCTGAAACAGTCCTGCAACCCAGTCTCCAAACTCTGCTCTCTGTAACAATAATTTTGCACTCAATCTCCAAACTCTTCTCTCTACAAAGGTCCTTCTTCACCCCAGACTCCAAACTCTGTTCTCTTCAACAGTCCTACTTCACCCCAGTTTCAAACCTCTGCACTCTGTAACAGTCCTTTTGCACCCCAGTCTCCAACCTCTGCACTCTGCAACAGTCCTTCTGCCCCTCAGTCTCAACACTCTGGTCTTTGTAAGATCCATCTGCAACCCAGTCTCCAAATTCTTCTCTCTCTAACAGTCCTTCTGCACCCCAGTCTCCAAACTCCACTCTCTAGAACAGAACTTCTTTGCCCCATTCTCTAACCTCTGCTCACTGTAAGATATTTCCTGAACCCCAGTCTCGAACATCTACTCTCTGCAACAGTCCTTCTGCACCTCAGTTTCAAAACTCTGCTCAATGTAAGATCCTTCTGCAACACAGTCTCCAAAATTTGCTCACCTTAACACTCCTTCTGCACCTCAGTCTCCAACCTCTGCTCTCTATAACAGTTGATCTACACCTCAGTCTGACACCTCTTCTCTCTGCAAGATTTATCTGAATCCCAGTCTCCAGACACTGCTCTCTGTAACAGTCCTCCTGCACCTCAGTCTCCAAACTCTGCTGTTTGTAAGAACCTTCTGCCACTCACTCCCTAACTCTGCTCTTTATAACAGTCCTTCTTCACCCCAGGCTTCAACCTGTGCTCTCTGTTACAGGCCTTCTGCACCCAAGTCTTCAACCTCTTCTCTCTGCAACTACACCTCAGTCTCCAACATCTGCTCTCTGTAAGATCCTTCTGCAATCCAGTCTCCCAACTCTGCCCTCTCTAACAGACCATCTGCACCCCTTCTTTGAACTCTCCTCTCCGTAACAGGCCTTCTGCACCCCAGTCTCCAAATTCTGTTCTCTATAACAAGCCTTCTGCACCCCAGTCTCCAACCTCTGCTCTCTGCAACAGTCCTTCTGCACCCCAGTCTTCAACCTGTGGTCTCTGCAACAGTCCTTATGCACCTCAGTCTTAAAACGCTGTTCTCTGCTATGATCTTTTTGTACCTCAGTCTCAAAACTCTACTCTCTGTAACAGTTCTTCTGCACCTGGGTCCGCAGCATCTGCTCTCTGTTAGATCCTTCTTCAACCCAGTCTCTAAACTCTGTGATCTGTAGCAGTCTTTCTGCAGCCTTTCTCCACACTCTGCTCTCCGTAACAGGCATTCTGCACCCCAGTCTCCAAGCTCTGCTCTTCGTAACACTCTTTTTGCACCTCAGTCTCCAACCTCAGCTCTCTGCAACGATCATTCTGCACCCTAGTCTCCAACGTCTCCTCTCCTCAACAGTCCTTCTGAACCTTTGTCTCCAAATTCTGCTCTCTGCAACAGTCCTTCTTCACCCAAGTCTCCAGACTCTGCTCTCTGCAACAGTCCTTCTACACCCCAGTCTTCAACCTCTGTTCTCTCTAAAAGTCCCTCTGCACCCCAGTCTCCAATCCCTGCTCTCTGTAACAATTCTTCTGCACCCCAGTTTCCAACCTCTGCTCTCTGTAACAGTCCTTCTGCCCCATATACTCCAACCTCTGCTCTCTGTTACAGTCTTTATATACCGCAGTCTCCAAACTCTGCTCTCTATAACGGTCACTCTGTAACCCAATTTCCAACCTCTGCTTTCTGTAACAGTCCTTCTGCACCTCAGTCTGAAACCTCTATCTCTGCACTATCCTTCTGCACCCCAGTCTCCAATCATTGCTCTCTGTAACATTTGTCCTGCACCACAGTCACCAAATATTGCTCTCTGTAAGATCCTTCTGAAACCCAGCCTCAAAAGTCTGCTCTCTATAACAGTCCTTCTGCAACCCAGTCTCCAACATCTGCTCTCTGTTGCAGGCCTTATGCACCCAAGTCTCCAACTCTGCTCTCTGAAACAATCCTTCTGCACGCCAGTCTCCAACCTCTGCTCTTTGTAACGGTCCTTCTGCACCCCAGTCTCACACCTTTGTTTTCTGTATCATAATTCTTCACCCCAGTCTCAAACGTCTGCTCTGTGTAACAGTCCTTCTGCATCTCAGTCTCCAACGTCTGCTCTCTGCAACACTCTTTCTGCACCCCAGTCTCCAACCTCTGCTTTCTGAAACATGCCTTCTGCACCCCAGTCTCCAACTTGTGTTCTCTGTAACAGTCCTTCTGCACCGCAGTCTCCCACCTCTTCTCTCTGTACGGATCCTTCTGCAGCCCAGTCTCCACCTCTGCTCTCTTCAAGGATTCTTCTGCAACTCAGTCTCCAACTTCTGCTCTCTTAAACGATCCTTCTGCACCCGAGTCTCTAACCTCTGCTCTCTGTAACTGTTTTTCTGCTTCTAAGACTCCAACCTCTGCTCTCTGCAAACGTCCTTTTTGCACCCCAGGCTCCAAAGTCTCCTCTCCTTCACACTCCTTCTGCACTGCTGTCTCCAACCTCTGTTCTCTGTAAGGTTGTTCTGCACCCCTGTTTCCAAACTCTGCTCTCTGTAACATTCCTTCTTCAACTCAATCTAAAACCTCTGCTTTTTTCAACGGTCCTGCTGCAACCCAGTCTCCAACATCTGTTCTCTGCAACAGTTTTTCTACTCCCAATCTCAAACCTCTGCTCTCTGTAACAGTCTTTCTGTACCACAGTCTCCAAACTCTGCTCTCTGTAAGGGTCCTTCTGCACCCCAGTCTCAAACCTCTGCTTTCTGTATAAGTTTTTCTGAACCATGGTTTCCAACCACTGCTCTCTGTAACAGTACTTTTGCACCTTTGTCTCAAACCTCTGAACTCTGCAACCTTACTTCTGCACCCCATTCTCTAACCTCTGCTCTCTGTAAAAGTCTTGCTGCACCCAATTTTCTAACCCCTGCTCTATGCAACAGTCCTTCTGTACCACAGACTTCAACCTCTGCTCTCTGTACTGGTCCTTCTGCACCCCAGTCTCAACCTCTGCGTTGTGTATCAGTAATTCTGCACCCCAGTCTCATAACTTTTCTCTCTGTAACAATCTTTCTGCACCTCAGTCTCCAACCTCTGCATCTGCGAAAGTTTTTCTGCACCCCAGTCTCCAAACTCTGCTCCCTGCAGCAGTTCTTCTGAACCCCAGTCTCCAACATCTGCACTCTGAAACAGTTCTTCTATAAACCATTCTCCAACTTCTGCTCACTGTAACAGTCCTCGTGTATTGCAGTCTCTGAACTCTGCTCTCTGCAATGGTCCTTCTGCAATCCAGTCTCCAAACTCTGCTTTCTTTATCACTCCTTCTAAACCCCAGTCTCCAACCTCTACTCTCTGTAACAGTCCTTATGCACCTCAGTCTCCAAATTCTGGTCTCTGCAACAGTCCTTCTGCACCCAAGTCTCCAACACCTGCTCCCTGCAACAGTCGTTCTTCACCCCATTCTCCAACCTCTGCTATCTGCAACAGTCTTTCTGCAAACCAGTCTCTAACCTCTGCTCTCTGTAACAATCCTTCTGCACCTCTGTCTCCAACTCTGCTCTCTGCAATTTTCCTTCTGCACCTCAGTCTCCAACCTGTACTCTCTGTAACAGTGCTTCTGCAACTCAATCTCCAACCTTTGCTCTCAGTATGATCCTTCTGCAACCCAGTCTCCAAACTTTGCCCTCTGTAACAGTTGTTCTGCATCCCTTCACCAAACTCTGCTCTCTGTAACAGGCCTTCTGCACCGCAGTCTCCAACCTCTGTTCTCTGTAACAGTCCTTCTGCACGCCAGTCTCAAACCTCTTCTCTCTACAAAGATGCTTCTGCACCCCAGTCTCCAACCTCTGTAATCTCCAACAGTCCTTCTGAACCTCAGTCTAAAAACTCGGTTTTCTGCCACGATTTTTCTGCACCCCAGTCTCTAAACTCTGCTCTCTGTAACAGTCCTGTTCCACCTAAGTCTCCAACCTCTGCTCTCTGTAAGATCCTGCTGCAACCCTGTCTCCAAACTTTGCTCTCTGTAACAGTCCTTATGCACCCCAGTCTTCAACCTCTGCTCTCTGTAACAGTCCTTCTGCAACTCAGTCTCCAAACGCTGCTCTTTGTAACATTCATTCTCTACCCAGTCTCCATCCTCTGCTCTCTGCAATGGTCCTTCTGCACGACAGTCTCCAACCTCTGTCCTCGGCAACAGTCCATCTGCACCCCAGTATACAAACTCTGCTCTGGGTATCATTTCTTCTGCACCTCAGTCTCCAACCTCTGCTTTATGTAATATCTTTCTGCAACCCAGTCTTCAAACTCTGCTCTCTGTAACAGTCCTTCTGCAGCCCAGTCTCAAACCTCTGCTCTGTGCAACAGTTCGTCTGCACCGCAGTCTCCATCCTCTGCTCTCTGAAAAATCCTTCTGCACCTCAGTCTCCAAACTCTGCTTTCTGCAAAAATCCTTCTGCACCCCAGTCTCCAACCATTGCTTTCAGTAACATTTCTTCAGCACCTCAGTCTCCAACCTCTGCTCTATGTAAGATCCTTCTGCCACCCAGTCTCCAAATTCTGCTCTCTGTAACAGTCCTTTTGCACCCAAGTCTCCAACCTCTGCTCTGTGCAACAGTTCATCTTTACCGGACTCTCCAAACTCTGCTCTCTGTATGATACTTCTGCACCCCAATCTCAAAACTCTGATCTCTGTAACAGTTCTTCTTCACCCCAGTCTCCAACCTCTGCTCCCTGCAACAATCCTTCTGCACCCAAGTCTCCAACTTCTGCTCTCTGAAACACTTCTTCTCCACCCCAGTCTTTAAAATCTACTCTCTGAAACAGTCCTTCTGCATCCCATTCTCCAACCTCTGCTCTCTGCAACAGTCCTTCTGTACCATGGTCTCCAACCTCTGCTCTTTGTAACAGTCCTTATGTACTGCAGTCTCCAACCTCTGCTGTCTGTAAGGTTCATTCTGGACCCAAGTCTCCAAACTCTGCTTTCTGTATCAGTCTTTCTGCACTCCAGTCTAAAACCTCTGCTCTCTGTAATAGTCCTTCTGCATCTCAGTCTTCAAAATCTGCTCTCTATAACAGTCCTTCTGCAACCCAGTCTCCAAACTGTGCTCTCTGCAACAGTCCATCTACATTCCAGTCTTCAACCTCTTCTCTGTGTAACAGTCCTTCTGCAACCCAGTTTCCAATCTCTGCTCTCTGAAACGATCCTACTGCATCCCAGTCTCTAACATCTGCTCTCTGCAACAGTCCTTCTGCACCCAAGTCTCCAAACTCTGCTCTCTGCAATGATCCGTCTGCACAACAGTCTCCAACCTCTACTCTCTGCAGTAATCCTACTGCACCCCAGTCGCCAACTTCTGATCTCTGTAACAATCCTTTTGCACTGCAGACTCCAAACTCTGCTCTACGTAATATTCTTCTGCAACCAAGTCTCCAAACTCTGCTCTTTGTAACAGCCCTTCTGTACCAAGTCTCCAAACTCTGCTCTCTGTAACAGGCGTTCTGCACCCCAGTCTCCAAACTCTGCTCGCTGTATCAGTCCTTCTTCACCCCAGTCTCCAAACTCTGCTCTCTTTAACATTCTTTCTGCATCTCAGTATCCTACCACTGCTCTCTGCAACAGTTCTTCTGCACACCAGTCTCCAACATCTGCACTCTGAAACAGTTCTTCTCCACTCCAGTCTCTAACCTCTGCTCTCTGAAAAAGTCCTCTTGTATTGCAGTCTCCAAACTCTGATCTTTGTAATGGTCCTGCTGAACCTCAGTTTCCAAACTCTGCTTTTAGTATCAGTCCTTCTGCACCCCAGTCTCCAACCTCTGCTATCTGCAACAGTCCTTCTGCACTGCAGTCTCCAAATTCTACTCTCTGCAAAAGGCCTTCTGCACCCAAGTCTTTAACACCTGCTCCCTGCAACAGTCCTTCTGCACCCCAGTCTCCAAACTCTGGTCACTTTAACAGTCCTTTTGCACCTCCGTCTTCAAATTCTGCTCTCTGCAACAGTCCTTCTACACCCCAGTCTTTAACCTCTGCTCTGTCTAAAAGTCGTTCTGCACCCCAGTCTTCAACCTCTACTGTTTGTAACAGTCCTTCTGCACCATATTCTCCAACCTCTGCTCTCTGTTACAGTCTTTGTATACTGCAGTCTCCAACATCTGCTCTCTGTAACGGTCCCTCTGCACCCCAATTTCTAACCTCTTCTTTCTGTAACAATCCTTCTGTACCTCAGTCACCAAACTCTGCTCTCTGTAACCATCCATCTGCAACTCACTCTCCAACCTCTGCTTTCTGTAACAGTTTTTCTACACCTCAGTCTCCAAACTCTGCTCTCTGCAAAGATCCTTCTGCACCCCAGTCTCCAACCTCTCCTCTCTTTAACACTCGTTCTGCACCCCAGTCTTCAACCTCTTTTCTCTGTAAGGTCCTTTTGCACCCCAGTTTCCAAACTCTGCTCTCTTTAACATTCCTTCTCCAACCCAGTCTCCAACCTCTGCTTTCTTCTACGGTCCTGCTGCAACCCAGTCTCCAAAATATGTTCTCTGAAACAGTCCTTCTGCTCTCCAATTTCCAATCTCTGCTCTCTGTAACAGTCCTTCTGTACCACAGTCTCAACTTCTGCACTCTGTAATGGTCTTTCTGCACCCTAGTCTCTAACCTCTGCTTTCTGTATCAATCCTTCTGCACCACAGTCTCCTAACTCTGCTCTCTGTTTCAGTCCTTCTGCACCTCCGTCTCCAAACTCTGCTTTCTGTAAGATCCTTCTGCAACCAAGTCTCCATACTCTGCTCTCCATAACAGTCATTCTGCACACCAGTCTCCAACCACTGCTCTCTGCAACAATCCTTCTTCACCACAGTCTCCAACCTCTGCTCTCTGCAACAGTCATTCTGCACCCCAGTCTCCAAAATTGGCTCTCTGCAACAGTCCTTCTGCACCTCAGTTTGAAATCTCTGTTCTCCACAACGACTGCCCTGCACCCCAGTCTTTTTTCTCTGCTCTCTGTAACAGTCCTTCCGAACCTCAGTCTCCTAACTCTGCTCTCTGTAAGATTTTTCTGCATCAAAGTCTCCAAACTATGCTCTCTGTAACAGGACTTCTGCAACCCAGTCTCCAAACTCTTCTCTCTGGAACAGGCCTTCTGCACCCCAGTCTCCAACCTCTGCTCTCTGCAACAGTCCTTCTACACCCCAGTCTTCAAATTCTGTTCTCTGTAACAATCCTTCTGCACCTCAGTTCCCAAACTCTGACCTCTGCAATGGTCCTTCTGCACCCCAGTCTCTAACCTCTGCTGTCTGCAACCATCTTTTGCACCCTTGTCTCCAACCTCTGCTCTCTGCAAAAGTCTTTCTGAACCCCAGTCTCCAACATCTGCTCTCTGAAACAGTCCTTCGGCACCTCAGTCTGAAAACTAAGCTCTCTGCAATGATTCTTGTGCACCCCAGTCTCCAAGCTCTGCTTTCTGTAACAGTCCTTCTGCACCTCAGTCTCCAACTTTTGTTCTCTGCAACAGTTCTTCTGCACCCCAGTCGCACAGGTGGAGAAGGACTTCCTCCTGTCCTGGGCAGAGGGAATCCCCAGGATGGCCGCCATGATGAGTGCGTAGGAGCCTGCAGTCAAGAGGCAGGCGCTCAGGCCCATAGTGTTACACAGAGTGAGTGTGATGGCAGCACCGTGTGTGTGACCAAATTCACCAGCCCACACAGCCAGGACCCAGTCAGCTGGCCATCACAGACCTTCACACTCATGATGACTGGGTACTGAGGAGGACGGCATGTGGCCACACAGCATTCATACTGGCCACACAGCCAGTAAGAAGCCTTCTGTGCCAGAACTTGTCACAAATAAAAAGATCTGGGAAAGGCAGCCCTCATAAGAAATGGCCTTCTTCTCCCAGAAGAAGTTCACCAGCAGTACTGGGAGGGTGGTGGATGTGTAGCAGACGTCCAAGAAGCTCAAATTGCTGAGGAAAAAATACATTGGAGTGTGGAGAGCAGGGCTGACCCTGGTGGCCACTATTATGAGCATGTTCCCCAGGAGAGTGGTCAGGTAAATAACCAGAAAGAGCAGAAAGAACCAGCCCTGTAGTTAGGAGTGGTTGGAAAATCCCAAGAAGATGAATTCAGTGACAAATGATTGATTGCTCATTTCCAATGGTATCATAGCTACAAAACAGAGAAAAAGAGACCATGATGAGAATGGACTGAGAGCACCCCAAACAGGCTTGTTAATCTGCAGTAACATGGCAAATAATATTGTATACAGAGATGCCTGGACTCTGGAAAGAGACATATAGGAGTGACTTTAGAGAGAGCACAACTTCTCACAGACTTTTGCATGGGTGCTCTTTTGAAAAAATAAATAGAGACTTGGTCAAAATGCACAACCAGCAATCAACCCCTGTGTCTCATTGAATCTGCTGTATCTCCCTCCTAACACTGTGCTTCACTGTGATTAATTCTTTTTTATATGTCTGTTATTCTTTTTTATATGTCTTATTTATATGTCTGAATTCTTCTTTGTATGTCTGTTATTTCAAGTAATAAGTTTTCATTGTGGAAAAAATAAGAAAATGCAGAAAGTTATTCAGAAGAATAGAACAGGTCACAAAATCAAAGCTCTCTTTGCATTCATCCCATTCTACCTCTATCTATCTTTAAAATATCCAAAGCCAAATTTTCCAATATTGTTGTACTCTATTTAGTTGTCTGCCTTGTAATCTTAATTTCCTAACATGAAATTAATTTAATATCTCCCTTTTTATTGAACATAGAAACCTTCCATTCCATTTACTATCATAAATATTGGAATAGAAGCGTTCATACATATGTATCTGTGATCATCTCTGATTATTTCTTAAAAGTAAAATTATAAGTCACCTGCTTTTAAATACATTGATCTATTTTTTTTCAGTAGAAACTTTTATTTTTTTAAGTTTTATAAGATACAAGAAATTTAGACAAATGATATATACTTAGGTATTTTTCTTCTTTTGTATTATAAGATTTACCTCACCAAACATTACATTTCCTGAAAAAAAAATGATTGATACAATTACTGATTTTCTATCATGTTACCCATACTAATCCGTGATACATTGTTTTGAACTAAAATTTCTGTTTTTTTTTCAATCTTAAATGAAAAATATTATAGTAAAACTGTAGGTTCTTGGTCCAGATAGATGTGGATTGAAATCGATCTGTTGTTTACTAGATGTTGTTTGTAAAAAAGTCAGCTCATCTCTATTCCTCAGTTTGTTCCTTGCTTAGGATATTAATGATGCCTATTTCACAACTGCTGAAAAAAGTTTTGAGATAATATAAGCTATGTGTTTGTCACATTACATTTACTCAATGCCTTTTATCAAGTAAGAAAATGTCTATGCATTTTTTACTAGTAGTTTTTTTTTTTTTTTGGTGTATGTGTGCTGGGTTTTGAATTCAGAGCCTTATGCATACTAAACATGCACTCTACCACTGTACTTTGCCCCTAGTTTCATTTAGTTATACTTTTTATCATAAATAGATATTAAATTTTCTTATTTTCTCTGCATGTATTGAAATTTATATATATATATATATATATATATATATATATATATATATATATATATATATTCTTATTTAGTCTGTTACTATGGAAATTTGGTTGATTGAATTTTTGAATATTGAACCAGCCTTGCATTCTGGGATTGATCTCAATTGACTGTAATGTTATCCTTATTCTACATGGCTGAGTTCAATTTGTTAATATTGTTCCCTGCTTGCTTTTATGTATTCTATTTTCGCTGTTTTCCAGAGATAATCTATTTCTTGAAGAATTCTCAGCTGTATTCTACTGTTATTTTCAGTCAATGCATGTTAGTGGACTAGTGGGAAACAGAGAAGGGATTTCTGATGTTTCCAGGAAGCCCTGCCTTAGGTACTGTAAACTCAGTCACAGGGATATGGCTTTCACAGTGACCCACTTTCTAGCAATATGGCTGAGCCTAGTTCTTATTCCTCCCGACGTTAGATATTTCGGCCTGTTCCTTTCCATAGCTGCAAAGGATTTCCGTTGAGTGTCCTAATGTAACAGTTTCTGTTACTCTTGCCCCTGAAGATTACAGCTTTTGTTCTATGCAAAAAATCAGGAAATGTGTCTGGGAGGAGTTTGGCTGCTTTTGCTGCTCTTTGTCCCTCCACCTATCCAAGAAATGATACCGTTAAAGACACTTTCTCAGAATACTTCCCTATCTTCCTGGGAGCATTTGGTGGAATCAATGGACAAAAATAAAAAAATACAAACATCTTATGTCTATAGCCCTCTGGGTCCTCATGCTCTTAAACCAGTCTATACTTAGTCTTTAGCAATCTATTAACTATTTTTATTTGAGTTTTTTTTATAAATAAACTCCTATGTATCTAGTGGGTTCTCCCATTGTTAAAAAAATGCCTGGATTATTTTGGTTGCTTATCTCTCTCCAGACTTTGGTTAGTTGTTTGCCTTATAATCTTCATCCCTAATAAAGTCAAGGAAAGTCATTAATTTGCATTTTCTTCTGCTCTTTTTTGTTATTATAATGATGAAAAAAAAACATGCTTTCTAGCTATTTTGATAGATACTCAAGGTGAAATTTGAAGTCTATACACTTACTTTTCAAAAATATTTAGTAATTTCTAATTTAGTTAAATATGTAGTTATTCTATTCAAAACAATCCCATTCTTAGCATATTTCCAAGGAAATTAATGCACAGTTCACAAAAATTCTTGTGTAAAAATTCATAATAACTCAAAAAAAATATTATGCCTTCAGTCGAAGAACAGAAGACAAATCACGTTTTATCATGCAGTGGAATAATTCAGTTACTTTAGAAACACAAATACTGGAACATTAATAACATTGACAAATCTAAAAAAATTTTTCTGGGTGAAAGAAGCCAGATACAAAATATATACTGTATGTTTCCTTTAAATAAAGTTCAAAAATTAGCAAAACAGGTATAATGGTCAAGTAATAATGGTGGTCTTTTTTTTTTTTGGAGCTAAGGAGTGATATCAGATGAAGCATGAATAAATTTTCTAAAGTGATGGAAATGTTTTATATCCTGATTATTGGTAGTTCATATATATGTAAAATATTATAAACCTGTACACTTTAGATCTGTGCATTCTTTTAGTACAAATTATAGTTCAATTTTTAAAAATAGCCTTATTTTAAAAATAAGTAATTAATGGGGAAGAGTTGTACCTGCCTGTAATCCCAGGTACTTCGGAGACTAAGGCAGGAGGATCATAAATTTAAAACTCTGCAAGGCCCCCCGCCCCAATTAATTGAAAGGTCTGAGGATATAGCTTCAAGGTAGAGTGCCACTGGGTTCAATCCCCAGTACTGCAGTAAGAAAGTAAGTAAGTAAGTAAGTAAATTGATAAATAGAAGTGAAAGCATTTTTTCAAGATGATTTTTAACTCAGGATTGGTTGGAACCACATCTAAATATTTTTTTAGGTCTCTAAGAGGTTATGTATTTTCTCCCATTTTTTGCATTTCTCTACTTCTTTTTTACCACAGTGATAGTCCAGGACATATCACATTTTACAAGTGACATCAGTTGTTTCCTGATCACGATCTGTTTGAAGCAGGGAATGTGATTGGTGGGTACATTCGGTCTGTATCACAGACACAAAGCCTTGCTCACCAAGATGGATGGGCGTGTGCATGTGTGTATATGTGTGTGTGTTTGTGTGTGTGTGTGTGTGTGTGTGTGTGTGTTATTGGTTGTGGGATTGGTCTTGACTGAGAACACTGTCTTATAGTTAGTGGGATGGCAAGTTGGCATCTCAGGCAACATTGATGGCAGAAATCTCAAAGTATATAGCAGGAATCTGCCATCTAAGTCTCAGCAAGCTCAGAACACTTAGTTATCCTAATTGCTATAAATGAAAAGACCCTCACTATTGAGCTTCTCTGAGAGCTGCATCACACTGGGGCGGGAGGAGGGAGCCCATTTCCATAGAGATGTACCCTGTTTCTATGGAGACTCCAGCTAGGCTTCAAGGGGCTGGTGGGATAGTACGAGTGGATGCTTCCAAGCCCTGGGTCATTCTGAGGAGCTTGCTACTTCAGGGGAGGTGTCAGGGTATCAGCCTATGGGGCCGGGACTAGGCTCTGTGAAGCTGTGTCAGGCCTGATTTCTAAGCAAGGTACTTGGCAATATAAACCTCAGAAATCGTCCCACTCCCCACCATGCCATGGGCCACCAGAGAGAGCCCAGGGGTGTCTCTGGAAGCCAGGCTTGGGTATGAGCATGGACATCAATGATTGCAGAGTATCAACAATAGGGGACCATAAATCTCTTTTAGGTGAGTGCAGACTGAAAACATTGACATCTGGAGGGAGATAGACTGGGTTTTAGAAAATCATCAGATCTCTAGGTCTAGAACACGCAGATAGACCCACTCATGGGTCTAATTGTGCGTGTGAATCCAAGAAGCAGGGGTCGATAACTGTGAAACCTGGTTCCCCAGGTTTTAGACACACCTGTTTAGTTCAAAAGAGTGATCTGAGTTCTAAACCAAGATCAAAATGAAGTGGTCTGTATCTGAAGACATGCTGTGTTGAAGGTGGGAGAAAATCTCTGAAGCCCTCATGGAGAAGGATATGGAGAACTTTAAAGTCCTAGTTGAGGAGGACACGGTAAAGACAACAAATCAGTTTGGGCAGGCTGGCTAGCTGGTGGGATCACTCAGGAAAACAGGAATATGTGAGGAATAGCAGATGTAGAGAAGGCTTTGGTGGATTTGATTTGAGTAATGTTGAATGTGAGTTATCTGTGGGATAATCACGTGGAAATGCCCTTCACAGACACCCTAGAACTGCAGGTGTGGATTTGGGAGTCATTGTCTTGAAGGCAACTGTTACAGCAAAGGGTGAATATGAAATCCCCCAGGAGAATAGAGAAAGTAGAGAAGGAAATAGAGAAAGTAGGGGTTCTTGTGATACTTGGTGTTCACGAAAATTGTAGTAAAAGTTTATCCAGAAATGACTAAAAACATCACACTATCTAGGTCAGTTGTAGGTATCGCTTTCTCTAAATAATTTCCCTAAAGAAGAGGTTACCTTATTAGCATTGGTTTACAATAAATCAACTTTGAAATGGAGCTGGAAGCTACATGTACTTGACATTTCTTACGTTCTCTGTTTTCTCTATCAACTACCTGGATGAACTTCAAGTCTTTTAGAAATCAGTTACATGTACTTTCTTTTAACTCCTCGTATCAAAAAGATCAATATGACAATCTCTTTTATAGGTAGATATCTAGATGTTTTCAGAAAAAAAAATAAAATTCCACATAGAAGGCAGTTCCAGCAGATTTTACTATGGGAAATTGGTACATGGTCTGTGGATGTGTAAAAGGGAAAAATAAACATAAATGTTCAGGGAATTAAAAATACAATCTCTGAAGTTGTGTATACTGCTATTGTAAAGGTCTTAAATATAAAGTTTAGTTAAGGAGGGAAAATTTAATGGGGCATTAAAAAATATCTCCCAATTTATGTTTATATAATTTTATCTACATATAAGTTTTTCCTTGGTTTTATTGGCTAATTTCTTGTAGGTCACGGGTGTGGGGTAGGGTGAAGGATGATACCCAAACAATTTTCCTTAACCTCTATGCTCTTTATTAATGTAGGGCATTAGATTGAATCATCATGATGGTCACCATTAGAATCCATTATTAACAATCATAACTCATGAATTACACTTTGTGTCACAATATGTACTTGCTCCTTAAAATTTATGTAATGCAGCATAGGAATTAGATCAACTTAATAGTAAACCCTCTGCTCTGCAATAATAATAACCATAATCATCATAATCATCTAGGGCATATTTCATAGAAAAATAATTTGAGTGTGAGTCTTCTTAGATTTCTTCAATACACATAAATGCCTGACTTTAAAAACCTTGCTTAAAACCCTGAGGATCACCTTCCCTTTCCCTGCAGATTCCCTTCTCTCTCCCTTTCCCTCCCCCCCCTCATCCCTATTTAATGTTAATCTTCTACTCCTGCTCTTCTTCTCAGGGTTTTATAAAATTACATACAAGAGGAAGTAAGGGGTAAGGAAGAAGTACACAAGTGGAATAAATGTTTTACAGTAGAGGTGGTCGAGAGAGAAGAGGGGAGGGGAGTGGAGGGGTGGAGGGATAGTAGATGATAGGTTAGAGAGCAGAATTCATCAGACACTAGAATGACAATGTGTAAATCAATGGAAATGTAACTGATGTAACCGATATGATTCAGCAATCTGTATACGGGGTAATAATCGAAGTTCATAACCATTCTGAATCAAATTGTGAAATATGATATATTAAGAAAGATGTAATGTTTTGAAAGACGAACAATAAAAAAAAACCTTGTTTAATGTAGTTTAAAAGTGGCATGTTTTCTGTAAAAATTTGATTGAATTTCGGATAATCCATTCTATCAAAACTCAGTGAATTTCTTTGAAAAGATGAATATTTACATACCTGAATCCAATCAGAATTTTTCAAATTGAGTAACGAATAGTGACACACATTAGATAAAAATACCTAACACTTATTAAATGCCTATAAGACTTTTACATGCATTAACTTATTTGGTTTACACAACAACCTATAAGATAACCTATTATCCCCATTTTACAGAAAAAAGAATTGAAATTAATGCACAATATATTAATGCAAGTAGGGAAACATCAATGAATCCCTTTAATTTGCATAATGTACATTAATTTGTACATTTAATGTGTATTAACAATTACGATTTAAGAAACAAAAAAAAATTGACTCAGAAAATTTATCATGTAATAACTCTTATTTGTAGTGATACTTTGTTACCTGATGATAATATCAGATATTAGTAAACTGTCTTATTTTCTTCAATGCCCAGATATTCTTGTCTTTGGTTCTAAAAATTCATTGCACATGATTAATAGGCCAACACAGCTTTCATTAAAATTCCAAATCTCAAGGCCTTAAGAAGCTTAAAGGATTTAAATTTGAATAGAAAATCGGTGCTTCAGTCAAGCACAACTAATTTTAAAATCTAAATATAAACAAAATAAAATAAATAATTCTAGAGTCTTAAAAGAAGAATTTTTTTTTTTTTTTTTTTTTTTTTTTGCTTTGGCAATAAATGAAATGTTTTGCTGAATAACCTTAGGGATTCATTTCCTAAAACAAAAGAAAAAAAATGGACATGACCAAAACAAGGAAGAATGGTGTGACCATGAAAACCTTTATGCACATTAGGGAAACAATGATTCCTATTTTATCTCAATAGCACAAGCAATGATTAAAATTTTTAAATCCAATTTTCATGTTGCCCAGTAAATTACTTAAAACACACACACACACACACACACACATGCACACACACAAACACACACACACACACACACACACAGTACATGATCAATTTATTCAGAAAAAAATATCTGAATGATTTCAGGTGCTTGTGGCAATGTGAATTTATTACTGTGAAATCTATGTGCTATCTGGCCTGGCCCAGAGTTGTCCTCATATCCTTCCATATGGTGTGGGTGCTTGGAGCCGAGGGAAAAATCAGAGGTCATTGTGCAGAACAGTTGGCCTCAGTCAGTGAGTTCCAAGTGTTCCCAGTGATGCTGGTCTAAGGACACACTTTGGGGGAGGCTTGGCTCTTTCACCTAACATGCAGGGATGCCCTTACCCCTAACTGGTAGGTTTAAAATCTTAACAAATTCACCAGGAAAAAGCCTCCCTCCTGTCTTGGAGATTCAGCACTCAATTCAGCATTTAACATCTCTTTCAGTTCTGTTTTTTTGGGGCCGGGGTGTAGGAGGGCAGTTATCGGAGATTGAACTCATGGGCTTGTCCACTGAGCCACATGCCCAGCCCTATTTTATATTTTATTTAGAGACAGGGTCTCACTGAGTTTCTTGGTGCCTTGTTTTTGCTGAGGCTGTCTTTGAACTCACTATCCTCCTGCCTCAGCTCCAGCAAGCAGCCCCACCAGGAGGTTTAGCTCTCGCTCTGGGAGGAGCCGCATCACCCGCCTGGTTCTTAACCACGCGGACTAGACAGGTGGTCCCGCGGCGGGTGCAGAAATCATCTTCTGTAAACAGCAGCCATTTTTGCAAGCGGCGGACACCCGGAGCAGCTTGGCCTGCCCCGCCCGAACCGGAATTTGGCATCCGCCATCCGGGCTCCCCCTGGGAGGCCTAGGGCTCGCTCTGGGAGCAGCCGCATCACCCACCCGGTCCCTAAGTACTCGGTCACAGCCACAGGGCTAGACAGGTGGCCCCGTGGCGGTGCAGAAATCATCTTCTGTAAACAGCAGCCGTTTTTGCAAGCGGCGGACACCCGGAGCGACTTGGCCCGCCCCGCCCGAACTGGAATTCGGCCTCCGCCATCCGGGCTCCCCTGGGAGGCCTAGTGCTCTCTCTGGGAGCAGCCGCATCACCCACCCGGTCCCTACCACGCGGTTGCAGCTTCCCGGCTCTACAGGTGGCCCCTCCAGCAGGCGCAGAGTTCCAATCCCGCAACCACCAGCAGCTTCTGAAAGCGGCGGCGGCCCGGAGCGGAGTGGCAGCCCAAACAGGCAGACGCCTCCGCCATATCAGCTCTCCCGGGAGGCCCTGCTCTCGCTCGGCGAACAGCCAAACCACCCACTCAGATCTTAACCACGCAGACACAGCTACCCCGCTCTTCACGTGGCTCCCGGTGGCCCTACTCAGCTAGAAGGGTCCCCGCATGGCCCCGTACATGGCCATGCCCTCCGGGCTCTGCTAATAGCCCCGCACACCTGGCGAACAACCAGGAAACTTCAAAATATCTCTGTGGGCGTGACCGCAAGGAACAAAGGACTCTCGACACCCAACTCCTCTTACTGCCAGAGTCAGGCAGACCTGAGACCCACCAACGGAACAGGCCTAGAGGCCTGCCAGCATGGTAGATACGCCACTCCATTTGGAGTAGGGGGTCAGAGCAGAGCAGCTGCCCGCATCTGGATCAGGCCCAACGACCCGAGGGGGTGATAGTCATATCGCCACAATTGGAGGGGGGGCAGAGCAGAGCCGCCACCCGCTCCCGCAGGGTGGGTAGACCTGCGAATAACCGGCAGAGCAGGCCTAGCGGCCTGCCAGCGCGGTATTGAGATCACCCCAACTAGAGAAGGAGCACAGCCACTACCCGCCCTGCAAGGGAGATTTTTCAACTATACAAGAGCAATATAAATAATTAGGGGGAAAAACTCATAATCACAACAGTTTCACCAAGCAGAAAGAAACGTGAGCAGCATGAAAAGACAAGGAAAGAAAGGACCACAAGCAATGCAGGTAAACTCAACTTTCGAAGAGGTAATAGCTGCAACAGATGGAATGTCAGATAAAGAGTTCAGGATATATATGCTTCAGATGATCTGGAGTCTCAAGGAAGACATGAGACAGCAAAATCAGACAATGAAAGATCACATCGACAAACAAATCTAGGAAGTAAAAGATCAATTTCACAGGGAGATAGAGGTAATAAAAAACAAACAAATAGAAATCCTAGAAATGCAGGAAACAATAAACCAACTTAAAAACTCAATTGAGAATACTACCAGCAGAGTGGATCACTTAGAAGAGAGAACATCAGACAATAAAGACAAAGTATTTCAACTGGAAAAGAACATAGACAGCTCAACAAGTCTGCTAAGAAACCATGAGCAGAACATCCAAGAATTATGGGACAATATCAAAAGACCAAATTTAAGAGTCATTGGGATACAGGAAGGCACAGAGCTCCATACCAAAGGAATAAACAGTCTATTCAGTGAAATAATACGAGAAAACTTCCCAGACTTGAAGAATGAGACAGAATCCCAAATCCTAGAAGCCTACAGGACACTGAATGTGCAAAATCATAAGAGATCCACACCTAGACACATTATAATGAAGATGTCCAACATACAGAATAAGGAGAGAATTTTAAAAGCTGCAAGAGAAAGAAAGCAGATTACATTTAGGGGCAAACCAATCAGGATAACAGCTGATCTCTCAACACAGACTCTGAAAGCTAGAAGATCCTGGAAAAACATATTTCAAACACTGAAAGAAAATGGGTTCCAACCAAGAATCGTGTATCCAGCGAAATTAAGCTTCAGGATAGAAGATGAAATTAAAACCTTCCACGATAAACAAAAGTTAAAAGAATTCGCAGCTAGAAAACCATCTCTTCAAAAAATCCTTTGCAAAACATTACAGGAAGAGGAAATGGACAATAATATTGAAAACTAACAATGGGAGGTAGGACAGTAAAGGGGGGAAAGTAGTCAAAGAGAATAACAAATCAGGTTTAGTAACATCAAAAAACAAATATGGCTAGAAGAACAAACCAGATCTCAATAATAACCCTAAATGTTAATGAATTAAACTCACCAATTAAGAGACACAGGCTAGTAGAATGGATCACAAAACAAGACCAACAATATGCTGCCTACAGGAGATGCATCTGATAGGAAAAGACATTCATGGACTGAAGGTGAAAGGTTGGGAAAAATTATACCACTCATATGGACTGCGGAAACAAGCAGGAGTGTCCATACTCATATCTAATAAAATAGATTTCAAGCCAAAGTTAATTAAAAGGGATAAAGAAGGACACTTTATACTGCTCAAGGGAACCATACACCAACAAGACATAACAATCATAAATATATATGCCCCAAATAATGGTGCAGCTGTGTTCATCAAGCAAACTCTTCTCAAGTTCAAGAGTCTACTAGATCACCATACAATAATCATGGGAGACTTCAACACACCTCTCTCACCACTGGACAGATCTTATAAACAAAAGTTAAATAAGGAAACTATAGAACTCAATAACACAATTAACAACCTAGACTTAATTGACATATATAGACTATACCACCCAACATCAAGTAGTTATACCTTTTTCTCAGCAGCACATGGAACCTTCTCAAAAATAGACCACATATTATGTCACAGGGCAACTCTTAGACAATATAAAGGGGTAGACATAATACCATGCATCTTATCTGATCATAATGGAATAAAACTGAAAATCAATGATAAAAGAAGGAAGGAATCATCAAGCATCACTTGGAGAATGAACAATAGGATGCGGAATGATCAATGGGTTTTAGAAGACATCAAGGAGGA
This sequence comes from Ictidomys tridecemlineatus, assembly GCF_052094955.1. NCBI lineage: Eukaryota > Metazoa > Chordata > Mammalia > Rodentia > Sciuridae > Ictidomys > Ictidomys tridecemlineatus. The sequence goes on from NW_027524012.1 coordinate 73,534, forward strand.
AATTAAAAACTTCCTAGAGTTAAATGAAAACACAGACACAACATATTGGAATCTATGGGACACATTGAAAGCAGTTCTAAGAGGAAAATTCATCGCTTGGAATTCATTCCTCAAAAAAAAAAAAAAAACCAACAAATAAATGATCTCTTACTTCATCTCAAAATCCTAGAAAAAGAAGAGCAAAACAATAGCAAAAGAAGTAGAAGGCAAGAAATAATTAAAATCAGAGCTGAAATTAATGAAATTGAAACAAAAGAAACAATTGAAAAAATTGACAAAACCAAAAGTTGGTTCTTTGAAAAAATAAATAAAATTGACAGGCCCTTAGCCAGGCTAATGAAAAGAAGAAGAGAGAGAACTCAAATTACTAACATACGGGATGAAAAAGGCAATATCACAACAGACACTTCAGAAATACAGAAGATAATCAGAAATTATTTTGAATCCTTATACTCCAATAAAATAGAAGATAGTGAAGGCATAGATAAATTCCTTAAGTCTTATGATCTGCCCAGATTGAGTCAGGAGGATATAGACAACCTAAACAGACCAATAACAATAGAGGAAATAGAAGAAACCATCAAAAGATTACCAACTAAGAAAAGCCCAGGACCGGATGGGTATACAGCAGAGTTTTACAAAACCTTCAAAGAGGAACTAACACCAATACTTTTCAAGCTATTTCAGGAAATAGAAAAAAAGAGGGAGAACTTCCAAATTCATTCTACGAGGCCAACATCACCCTGATTCCAAAACCAGACAAAGACACTTCAAAGAAAGAAAACTACAAACCAATATCTCTAATGAACCTTGACGCAAAAATCCTCAATAAAATTCTGGCGAATCGGATTCAAATACATATCAAAAAAATTATACACCATGATCAAGTAGGATTCATCCCTGGGATGCAAGGCTGGTTCAATATACGGAAATCAATAAATGTTATTCACCACATCAATAGACTTAAAAATAAGAACCATATGATCATCTCGATAGATGCAGAAAAAGCATTCGACAAAGTTCAGCATCCCTTTATGTTCAAAACTCTAGAAAAATTAGGGATAACCGGAACATACCTCAACATTGTGAAAGCAATCTATGATAAGCCACAGGCCAGCATCATTCTGAATGGAGAAAAATTGAAGGCATTCCCTCAAAGATCTGGTACAAGACAGGGATGCCCTCTCTCACCACTTCTGTTCAACAGAGTCCTTGAAACACTGGCCAGAGCAATTAGACAGACGAAAGAAATTAAAGGTATAAAAATAGGAAAAGAAGAACTTAAATTATCACTATTTGCAGATGTTATGATCCTATACCTAGCAGACCCAAAAGGGTCTACAAAGAAGCTACTAGAGCTAATAAATGAATTCAGCAAAGTGGCAGGATATAAGATCAACACGCATAAATAAAAGTCGTTCCTGTATATCAGCGACAAATCCTCTGAAACGAAATGAGGACAACTACTCCATTCACAATATCCCCCCAAAAAATAAAATACTTGGGAATCAACCTAACAAGAGAGGTGAAAGATTTATATAATGAAAATTACAGAACCCTAAAGAAAGACATAGAAGAAGACCTTAGAGGATGGAGAAATATACCCTGCTCATGGATAGGCAGAACTAACATCATCAAAATGCCGATATTACTAAAAGTTCTCTATAAGTTCAATGCAATACGAATCAAAATCAAAATGGCATTTCTTGTAGAAATAGATAAAAGAATCATGAAATTCATATGGAATAATAAAAGACCCAGAATAGCAAAAACAATGCTAAGCAGGAAGTGTGAATCAGGTGGTATAGCGATACCAGACTTCAATCTATACTACACAGCAATAGTAAAAAAAACAGCATGGTACTGGTACCAAAACAGGCGGGTGGACCAATGGTACAGAATAGAGGACACAGTAACCAATCCACAAAACTACAACTACCTTATATTTGATAAAGGGGCTAAAAGCATGCAATGGAGGAAGGATAGCATCTTCAACAAATGGTGCTGGGAAAACTGGAAATCCATTTGCATCAAAATGAATCTGAATCCCTATCTCTCGCCATGCAAAAAAGTTAACTCAAAATGGATCAAGGAGCTTGATATTAAATCAGAGACACGGTGTCTGATAGAAGAAAAAGTTGGCTATGATCTACATACTGTGGGGTCGGGCTCCAAATTCCTCAATAGGACACCCAGAGCACAAGAGTTAACAGCTAGAATCAACAAATGGGACTTACTCAAACTAAAAAGTTTTTTCTCAGCAAAAGAAACAATAAGAGAGATAAACAGGGAGCCTACATCCTGGGAACAAATCTTTACTCCACACACTTCAGATAGAGCTCTAATAACCAGAATATACAAAGAACTCAAAAAATTAGACAATAAGATAACAAATAACCCAATCAATAAATGGGCCAAGGACCTGAATAGACACTTCTCAGAGGAGGACATACAATCAATCAATAAGTACATGAAGAAATGCTCACCATCGCTCGCAGTCAGAGAAATGCAAATCAAAACTACCCTAAGATACCATCTTACTCCAGTAAGATTGGCAGCCATTAATAAGTCAAACAACAATAAGTGCTGGAGAGGATGCGGAGAAAAGGGCACTCTTGTTCATTGCTGGTGGGAATGCAAATTGGTGCAGCCAATTTGGAAAGCAGTATGGAGATTTCTTGGAAAGCTGGGAATGGAACCACCATTTGACCCAGCTATTCCCCTTCTCCTTCTATTCCCTAAAGACTTAAAAAGAGCATGCTACAGGGACACTGCTGCATCGATGTTCATAGCAGCACAATTCACGATAGCAAGATTGTGGAACCAACCTAGATGCCCTTCAATAGATGAATGGATAAAAAAAATGTGGCATTTATACACAATGGAGTATTACTCTGCATTAAGGAACGACAAAATCATAGAATTTGGAGGGAAATGGATGGCATTAGAGCAGATTATGCTAAGTGAAGCTAGTCAATCGTTAAAAAACAAATACCAAATGACTCCTTTGATATAAGGGGAGTAAACAAGGACAGGGTAAGGACGAAGAGCTTGAGAAGAAGATTTACATTAAACAGGGATGAGAGGTGAAAGGGAAAGGGAGTGAGAATGATATATAAGAGGAAAGGAGGGGTAAGACAAGATAATACAAATAGAAGAAACGATTTACAGTAGAAGGGGTAGAGAGAGAAAAGGGGAGGGGAGGGGAAGGGAGGGGGGATAGTAGAGAATAGGACTGACAGCAGAATACATCAGACACTAGAAAAGCAATATATCAATCAATGGAAGGGTAACTGATGTGATACAGCAATTTATATACGGGGTAAAGTTGGGAGTTTATAACCCACTTGAATCAAACTGTGAAAGATGATGTATTAAGAACTGTGTAATGTTTTGAAAGACCAACAATAAAAAAAATTAATTAATGAATAAAAAATAAAAAGAAAAAAAAGAAACTCGAAGAGGATAAGATCTGATCCCTGTCCTGCTGCGCCCCTCCCCTGACTCAGGCAATGGCAAGGCCCTACTGAGGTGGATGGTGCAAGGCGTCCATCCTCTGGAGGAGCGCAGAATGTTTCTGAGAACGGGCTGATTTGTTTTTGTATTCCTTTAATAAGTATAGTTTTGATTTCTCATATGACCATTAAGTATAAAGGAAAAATCATGACTTTCCCAATTAATGCAACTACTTCTAAAGCATAGATCTGTTTGCTCTAAATGCAATGATTCAGCTGTGGAGTGTAAATTGTTAATGTCTAAAAAAAAAACTCCCTGTATTCCTGTCAAAAAAGTTTTCGAGAAATTAAATTAAAATCTAGAGAAAGAAAATTAATGTTAAGAAGATAGATTAGTGCTTAGTACTGGGCAACTTGTTATTGTTCCTGTTCACAATGGTTTGTGCTCTTACTTTTGTTTGGTTACAAGTAATAACAAATCAACTACTTGCCGTAACTATGGCACCGGTTCCAGTCAGTAAGTCAAGAAAGAATAGTCAAGGTATAGGCCAATAGTTTTGGGACATTTGTAACTATTATTAAAAGTTAACTAAGCAGGAACAGCTCAAAGCAAAACTCGAAATGAAATTACAAAATGCTTGCTTATGCATAATCCAAGATACATTCTTCTATTCTAATTGTAGCCACGTAATATTTTGTTTTGTTTGAATAATGATTTCTGTTTTGTAACAACAAAGTACTGTAAGCCTGCCAAAATGAAAAGTAGATATGATCAACTTCACAAGTAAAGATTGGGATCAACACCTTCACTTTGGTGTCTGTGTTGTTTCTCCACCCCCTCTTTCACCGACTCCTCACCATCTGTTAGTCTCCTGAGACCCCCTGATGGAGCTGGTCTCTGACACTGTACTTCAACCAACTTACAATCTAATGGAAGATGAACTCAATATGTGCAGGAAACTTGGTAACAATTCTATGTAATCTACAAATTATCATTATTTTCCCTTAGTGTTTGCTTGGGCAGGTCTGGGAATGGAGCATTTAATACTTGTCAAAGCCCCTCATTCCATCTTGAATATGCACTCCTCCAGGTCCTAGTTGGGCCTCTCAATTGTGTACTAAACACTAGGGCAACACCTTGTGTAAATTTGCACTCAGTAAAGGTTTGAAGAATGAAGAAGGTGTGTCGAGTACATCCATGGAGCAGAGTTTTTAAAAGATTCTTTAAAGACGGTACTCTGTGGGACCTAATGGATCTAACAGAGACTTGACAGAGGCGAGAGGACATTTCTGTTCCAGTGGTTCTGGTGCAGATATCTTGCTGAGAAAAATAAAGCTCTGTGGGCATAAGTGCGGCAGCATAGCCCAGCGGCTTCTGAGGAACTCAGTGTCTCCTGTCTCCTGAACATATCCCTTATGAAGACCATCGGCTCAGTTCCCACAGAACAAGCAGCTCTGCATCTTTCTTTTCCAATCAGTCATCTCAAAGTCAGGTGACCGAGAATGAAGTAACTTATGAGTGACCAAAAAATATAATATTTCTAAAAGGAGGGGGTTGTGTATGAAGTAGATTACTCACAAGCTTCAGGGATTTATTACATTTAATAAATTGCTTGCAACTCCCCTCCCCAAGCATCCATGTGTTGTAAGATAAAGATGAAAACCCATAGTTAGTGAATGAATACGTTTCTAAACATAAATTCTTCTAAAATAATGATTTTTATTTAAACAGATATTTTGGTAGGTCTATTGTTATCCTATATTGTATCATAATGGGAATGTGTCCCTATACTTTCTCCTTTAAAATTATTTCTTTTTGTCCTGCTCATCAAACCAGAGGATTAACACTTAGCATTAACTATTGTTTACCATAAGTAATTTTCCACACACATCATCTCACTTAAGGAATTTAGGCATCCCAGGGTTTCTGGTTATGTTTTGGGTTTTCTACTCTCTGTAGCGATCCTTCTGCACCTCAGTCACCAACCTCTGCTCTCTGTAACAGTCCTTCTGCATCCCAGTCTCCAACATCTGCTCTCTGCAATGATCCTTCTTCTACCCAGTCTTCAAACTCTGCTCACTGTAAAAGTCCTTTTGTATTGCAGTCTCCAACCTCTTCTCTTTGTAACGGTCCATCTGCACCCCAATTGCCAACCTCTTCTTTCTATAAAAGTCCTTTTGAACCTCAGACTCCAACCTCTCCTCTCTGTAACAGTTTTTCTAAGCCTTAGTCTGAAACCTCTTCTCTCTACATCGGTCCTACTACACCCCAGTCTCCAAACTGTGCTATCTGTAACAATCCTTCTGCACCTAAGTCTCCAACATCTGCTTTCTGTAACGGGTCTTCTGCAATCCAGTCTCCAAACTCTGTTCTCTGTAACAGTCCCTCTGCACCTCAGTCTCCAACCTCATCACTCTGCAAGGAACCTTCTGCTCCTCAGTCTCCAACCTCTGCTCTCTGCAAGGATCATTCTGCATCCCAGTCTCCAACGTCTGCTGTCTGCAACAGTGCTTCTACACCCCAGTCTCCAACTTCTGCTTTCTGCTACAGTCTTTCTGCATCCCAGTCTCCAACCTCTGCTCTCTGCATCATTTCTTCTGCACCCCAGTCTTCAACCTATGATTTCTGTAACTATTCTACTGCACCCTGGTATCCAAATTCTGCTCGCTGTAGCGATCCTTCTGCACCTCAGTCTCCAAACTCTGCACTTTGTAAAATCCTTCTGCACCTCATTCTCCAAACTCTGCTCTCTGCAATGATCCTTAGGCACCACAGTCTTAAACCTCTGATCTCTGCAATGATCCTACGGCACTTCTGCTCTCTTTAACAATCTTTCTGCACCCCAGTGTCCAAACTCTGCTCTCTGTAACAGTCCTTCTGCACTTCAGTTTCCAAAATCTGTTCTCTGTAAAATCCTTCTGAACCTCAGTCTCCAACCTCTGCTCCCTGCAATGATCCTTCGGCACCACAGTCTCCAACCTCTGCTCTCTGTAACAGTTCTTCTGAACCCCAACCTCCAAACTCTGCTCTCTTTAACACTCCTTCTGCACCCAGTCTCCATCCTCTGCTCTCTGTAAAAATCCTTTGACACCCCAGTCTCCAAACTCTCCTCTCTGTAAAAGTCCTTTTGCACCTCAGTATCCAAACTCTGCTCTCCGTAACAGTCCTTCTGCACCCCAGTTTCCAACATCTGCTCTCTGCAACAATCCTTCTTCTCCCCAAGCTCCAAGCTCTGCTCTCTGCAACGGTCCTTCTGCACCCCAGTTTTCAACCTCTGCTCTCTGTAACACTCCTTCTGCACCTCATTCTCCAAACTCTGCTCTCTGCAACAGCCCTTCTGCATCCCAGTCTCCAACTTCTGCTCTGGGTAACAGTTCTTCTTCACCCCAATCTCAAAATTCTGCTTTCTGTAACACTCATTCTGCACCCCAGTCTCCACACTCTAATCTGTGTAACAATCCTTCTGGACCTCAGTCTCCATCCTCTGCTCTCTGTATCAGTTCTTCTGCACTTCCGTCTCCAAATTTGTTCTCTGCAATAGTCCTTCTGCACCCCAGTTCCAACCTCTGCTCTCTGCAACATTTCTTCTGCTCCCCAGTCTCCGAACTGTGCTTTCTGTACTTTGTTCCTGACCCCAGTAACCAACCTCTGCTCTCTGTAAAGGTCCTTCTGCACCTCAGTCTCCAAACTCTGATCTCTGCAACGATCCTTCTGCACCTCAGGTTCCAACTTCTGCTCTCTGCAATGATTCTTCTGCACCCCAGTTCCCAACCTCTGCTCTCTGTAACAGTCCTTCTGCACCTCAGTCGCCAACCTCTCCTCTCTGTACCAATTTTTCTGCACCTCATTCTCCAACCTCCGCTCTCTGTAACAGTCCTTCTGCACCCGAGTCTCCAACCTCTGCTCTCTGTAACAATCCTTCTGCACCGCAGTCTCCAACATTTACTCTCTATACAGTTCTTCTGCACACCAATTTCCAAACTCTGCTGTCTTTATCACTCCTTCTGCACCCCAGTCTCCATCCTCTTCTCTCTGTAAGAATCCTTCTGCACCCCAGTCTCCAACCTCTGCTCTCTGTAAATGTCCTTCTGCACCTCAGTCTCCAACCTTTTCTCTCACTAACGGTGCTTCCTCACCCCAGTCTCCAACCTTTGCATTCTGTAACGATCCATCTGCAACTCAGTCTCCAACCTCTGCTCACTGTAACAGTCCTTCTGCACCCTAGTCCCCAACATTTGCTCTCTGAAAGGTTCCGTCTTCTACCCAGTCTCCAACCTCTGCTCTCTGAAACAGTCCTTTTGTATCTCAGTCTTCAACCTCTTCTCTTTGTAACGGTCCTTCTGCACCCCAATTGCCAGCATCTGCTTTCTGTAACAGTCTTTCTGCACCTGAGTCTCCAAGCTCTTCTCTCTGTGACGATCCTTCTAAACCTCAGACTCCAACCTCTGCTCTCTGCAACAGTCCTTCTGCACCCCAGTCTCCAGGCTCTTCTCTCTGGAAGATCATTTTTCATCCCAGTCTCCAAACTCTGCTCTTTGTAGCAGTTTTTCTGCACCCCAGTATCAGAACTCTGCTCTCTTTAAAAGTCCTTCTGCACCTCAGTCTCCAACATTTGTTCTCTGTAATGGTCCTTCTGCACCCCAGTCTCCAACCTCTGCTCTCTGTAACAATCCTTCTGCACCTCAGTATCCAACGTCTGCTCTCTGTAAGAGTCCTTCTCCAACCCAGTCTTCAACATCTGCTCTCTGTAAGAGTCCTTCTCCACCCCAGTCTCCAACATCTGCTCTCTGTAATAGTGATTCTTCACCTCAGTCTCCAAACTCTGCTCTCTGTAACAGTCCTCCTTTAGTGCACTCTCAAATATCTGCTCTATGTAACGGTCCTTCTGCACCCAAGTCTCCAATCTCTGCTCTCTGTAACACTCCTTCTGCACCTCAGTCTCCAAACTCTGCTCTCTGCAACAGACCTTCTACACCTCAGTCTGAAAACTTTGTTCTCTGCAAGGATCCTTCTGCACCACAGTCTCAAAACTCTGCTCTCTGTAACAGTCCTTCTGCATCCCAGTCTCCAAACTCTGTTCTCTGTAACAGGCCTTTTGCACCCCATTCTCCAACCTCTGCTCTCTGTAATAGAGCTTCTTCACCTCAGGCTACAAACTCTGCTCTCTGCAACAGTCCGTCTGAACCCCAGTCTCCAAACTCTGCTTACTGTATCACTCCATCTACACCACAATTTCCAACATCTGCTCTCTGTAAGAGTCTTTCTGCACCTCAGTCTCCAAAATCCGCTCTCTGTAACAGTGCTTCTGCACCACAGCCTCCAACCTCTGCTCTCTGTAAGATCATTTCGCACCTCAGTTTCCAAATCTGCTCTCTGTAACATTCCTTCTACTCCCCAGAATCCAACCTCTGCTCTCTGTAACAGTTTTTCTGTATTGCAGTACTCAACCTCTGCTGTCTGCAACAATCCTTCTGTACCCCAGTCTCCAACCTCTCCTTTCTGTATCATTCCTTCTGACCCACAGTTTCCAACCTCTTCTCTCTGTAACATTCCTTCTGCACCTCTGTCTCCAACCTCTGCTCTCTGCAACAGTTCTTCTGCACCCCAGTCTCCAAATTATGCTCTCTGCAACAGTTCTACTGCACCCCAAACTCCAAGGTCTGCACTCTGAAACAGTCTTTCTCCACACCAGTCTCTAACCTCTGCTCTATGTAACAGTACTCCTGTAGTGCAGTCTCCAAAATCAGCTCTCTGTAACGCTCCTTCTGCTCCCCAGTCTTCAACCTCATCTATCTGTAACAGTCTTTCTGCACCTCAGTCTCCAAACTCTGCTCTCTGTAACAGTCTTTCTTAACCCCAGTCTCAAAATTTTGCTCTCTACAACGATCCTTCTGCATCCCAGTCTCCAAACTCTGCTATCTGTAACAGGCCTTAGGCACACAAATCTCCCACCTCTACTCTCTGTAACAGTCTTTTTGCACCTCAGTCTCCAACTTCTTCTCTCTCCAACAGTCCTTTTGCACCTCAGTCTTCAAACTCAGCTCTCTGCATCGATCTTTCTGAACCTCAGTCTCGAAACTCTACTCTCTGAAACACTCCTTCTGCAACCCAGTCTCAAACTTCTGCTGTCTGCAAAGATCCTTCTGCACACCAGTCTCCAACATCTGCTTTCTGCAACAGTCCTTCTGCACCCCAGTCTCCAACCTCTGCTCTCTGCAATGATCTTTCTGCACCCCAGTATCCAACATCTGCTCTATGCAACAGTCCTCTGCACCCCTGTCTCCAACCTCTGCTCTCTGCAGCAGTCCTACAGCAACTCAGTCTGAAAACTCAGTTATCTGCAATGATCCTTCTGCGCCCCAGTCTTCAAACTCTGCTCTCTGTTATAGTCCCGTTGCACCTCAGTCTCGAAACTCTGCTCTGTGTAAGATCCTTCTGCAACCCTGTCTCCAAACTCTGCTCTCTGTAACAGTCCTTCTGCACCCCAGTCTCCAACCTCTGCTCTCTACAACACTGCTTGTAAACCTCAGTCTTCAAACTCTGCTCTCTGAAACAGTCCTTCTGCACCCCAGGCTCCAACTTCTGTTCTCTGTAACAATCCTTCTTCACCTCAGTTACCAAACTCTGACCTCTGCAATGGTCCTTCTGCACCACAGTCTCCAACCTCTGCTCTCTGAAACAGTCCTGCTGAACCTCGGTCTAAAACCTCTGCTCTTTGTAAGATCCTTTTGCAACCTTGTCTAGAAACTCTGCTCTCTGTAGAAGTTCTTCTGCACCCCAGTCTCCAACCGCTGCTCTCTGTAACAGGACTTCTGTCCCGCAGACACCAACCTCTGCTACCTGTAATGGTCCTTCTGCACCCCAGTCTCCACTCTCTGCTCTCTGTAACAATCCTTCTGCACCCCAGTCCCCAACCTCTTCTCTCTGCAATGATCCTTTTGCACGCCAGTTTCCAACATGTGCTCTCTGAAAAAGTCCTTCTGCACCCCAGTCTTCAACATCTGCTGACTGCAACAGTCTTCCTGAAGCTCAGTGTGAAAATTCTGCTCTCTGCAACGATACTTGTGCACACCAGTCTCCCAAATCTGCTTTCTGTAACAGTCCTTCTGCACCTCAGTCTCCAAAATCCGCTCTCTGCAACAGTGCTTCTGCACCCCAGCCTCCAACCTCTGCTCTCTGTAAGATCCTTTCGCACCCCAGTTTCCAAATCTGCTCTCTGTAACATTCCTTCTGCTCACCAGAATCCAACCTCTGCTCTCTGTAACAGTACTTCTGCTCACCAGTATCCAACCTCTGCTCTCTGTAACAGTCCGTCTGTACCGCAGTCCTCAACCTCTGCTGTCTGCAACGATCTTTCTGCACCCCAGTCTCCAACCTCTCTTTTCTGTATCATTCTTTCAGCCCCACAGTTTCCAACCTCTTCTCTATGTAACATTCCTTCTGCACCTCTGTCTCCAAACACTGCTCTCTGCAACAGTTCTTCTGCACCCCAGTCTCCAAATTATGCTCTCTGCAACAGTTCTACTGCACCCCAAACTCCAAGGTCTGCACACTGAAATAGTCCTACTCCACACCAGTCTCCAACCTCTGCTCTATGTAACAATCCTCCTGTAGTGCAGTCTCCAAAATCTGCTCTCTGTAACGCTCCTTCTGCTTCCCAGTCTTCAAACTCTGCAATCTGTATCAGTCATTCTGCACCCCAGTCTCCAACATCTGCTGTCTGCAACAGTCTTCCTGAAGCTCAGTGTGAAAATTCTGCTCTCTGCAACGATACTTGTGCACACCAGTCTCCCAAATCTGCTTTCTGTAACAGTCCTTCTGCACCTCAGTCTCCAAAATCCGCTCTCTGCAACAGTGCTTCTGCACCCCAGCCTCCAACCTCTGCTCTCTGTAAGATCCTTTCGCACCCCAGTCTCCAACATCTGCTCTCTGCAACGGTCATTCTGCACCCCAGACTCCAAACTCTGCTCTCTGTAACAGTCCTCCTTTAGTGCACTCTCAAAAATCTGCTCTATGTAACGGTCCTACTGCACCCAAGTCTCCAATCTCTGCTCTCTGTAACACTTTTTGTGCACCCCAATCTCCAACCTCTGCTCTCTGTAACAGTACTTCTGCACCCGATTCTCCAACCTCTGCTCTCTGTAACAATCCTTCTACACCTCAGTCTCCAAACACTACTCTCTAAAATGGTCTTTCTGAACCTCACTCTCTAAACTCTACTCTCTGTAACAGTCCTTCAGCACCTCAGTCTCCAACATATTCTCTCTTTAACATCCTTCTGGAACAGAGTCTGTAAACTCTGCCCTCTAAAACAGTACTTCTGCACACCTTCTCCAACCTCTGTTCTCTTTAACAGTCCTTCTGCACCCCAGTCTGCAACCTCTGCTCGCTACAATGATCGTTCTGCACCCCAGTCTCCAACCTCTTCTCTGCAACAATCCTTCTGCACCCCAGTCTCCAACGTCTTCTCTCTGCAACAGTAATTCTGCACTCCAGTCTGCAAACTCTGCTCTCTGTAACAATCCTTCAGCCCCTCAGTCTCCAAACTCTGCTCTACGTAACAAGACTTCTGCACGCCAAGTCTCCAAACTCTGCTCTCTGAACAGTCCTTCTGCACTCCAGTCTCGAAACTCTGCTCTCTGCAACAGTCCTTCTGCACCCCAGTATCCAACCTCTGCTCTCTGCAAAAGTCCTTCTCCACCCCAGTCTCCAACCTCTGCTCTCGTCAACAGTTCTTCTGCACCAAAGTATCCAACCTCTGCTCTCTCTAAGATCCTTCTGCACTCCAGTATCCAAACTCTGCTCTCTGTAACATTCCTTCTCCAACCCATTCTTTAACCTCTGCTTTCTGCAAATATCCTGCAACACCCCAGTCTCCAAACTCTGTCCTTAGCAACAGTCCTTCTGCTACCAAGTCTCCAACATCTGCTCTCTGTAACAGTCCTTCTGTACCGCAGTCTCCAACCTCTGTTCTCTGTAAGGGTTTTTCTGCACCCCAGTCTCCAAACTCTGCTTTCTGTATCAGTCTTTCTGAACCCCAGTCTCAAGCCTCTGCTCTCTGTATCTATCCTTCTGCACCTCAGTCTCCAACCTCTGCTATCTGTTCAGTTTTTCTATACCGCAGTCTCAAAACTCTGGTCTTTATTTTGGTCTTTTTGCACCCCAATTTTCAACCACTTCTTTCTCTAACAGTCCTTCTGCACCTCAATCTCCAAACTCTGCTCTCAGTAACAGTCCTTCTACACCTCAGTATGACACCTCTGATCTCTGCACAATCCTTCTTCACCCCAGTCTCCAACCACTGCTCTCTGTAACAGTCCACATTCACCTCAGTCTCCAACCTCTGCTCTCAGCAAGATCTTTCACGAACTCAGTCTCCAAACTCTGCTCTCTATAACAGTCCTTCTGCACCCCAGTCTCCAAACTCTCCTCTCTGTAACAGGCCTTCTGCACACCAGTCTCAAAACTCTGCTCTCTGTAAAAGGCCTTCTGCACCCCAGTCTCCAAACTCTGCTCTCTGCAACGATCCTTCTGCACCCCAGTCTCCAACTTCTGCTCTCTGCAATGATCCTACTGCACCCCAGTCTCCAACCTCTGATCTCTGCAACAGTCTTTTTTCAACTCAGTCTACAACTTCTGCACTCTGTAAGATCCTTCTTCACCCCTGTCTCCAAGCTCTGCATATTTCAAAAATCATTCTGCTCCCTAGTGTCCAAACTATGCTCTATGTAACAAGATTTTGCACCTCAGTCTCAAACCTCTGCTCTCTGCAACAGTCCTTCTGCACCCCAGTCTCCAACTTCTGCTCTCTCTAAGAGTCCTTCTGCACAACAGTCTCCAAACTCTGCTCTCTGCAACATTCCTTCTGCAGCCCAGTCTCCATCCTCTGCTCTCTGCAGCAGTCCTTCTGCACCCCAGTCTCCAACCTCTGCTCTCTGCAACAGTCCCTCTGCACCCCAGTCTCCAAACTCTGCTCTCTATAACAATCCTTCTGCACCTCAGTCTCCCAACTCTGTTCTCTGCAACGGTCCTTCTGCACCTCAATCTCTAACCTCTACTCTCTGTAACAGTCCTTCTTCACTTCACTCTCCAACCTCTGCTCTCTGTAGGATCCTTCTAATACCCAGTCTCAAAACTCTGCTCTCTGTATCTATCCTTCTTCACCTCAGTCTCCAAATTCTGCTCTCTGCAATGATCCTACTGCACCCCAGACTCCAACCTCTGATCCCTGCAACAGTCCTTCTGCAACTCAGTCTCCAACTTCTGCACTTTTAAGATCCTTCTGCACCCCTGTCTCCAAGCTCTGCTTATTTCAACTATCATTCTGAACCCCAGTGTCCAAACTCTGCTCTATGTAACAGGATTTTGCACCACAGTCTCCAACCTCTGCTCTTTGAAACAGTCCTTCTGCACCCCAGTCTCCAACTTCTGCTCTCTCTAAGAGTCCTTCTACACAACAGTCTCCAACCTCTGCTCTCTGCAACATTCCTTCTGCATCCCAGTCTCCATCCTCTGCTCTCTGCAACAGTCCTTCTGCACCCCAGTCTCCAACCTCTGCTCTCTGCAACAGTCCCTCTGCACCCCAGTCTCCAAACTCTGCTCTCTATAACAATCCTTCTGCACCTCAGTCTCCCAACTCTGTTCTCTGCAACAGTCCTTCTGCACCTAAGTCTCCAACCTCTACTCTCTGTAACAGTCCTTCTGCACTTCACTCTCCAAACTCTGCTTTCTGTAGGATCCTTCTAAAACCAGTCTCAAAACTCTGCTTTCTGTATCTATCATTCTGCACCTCAGTCTCCAACCTCTGCTCTCTGTAACAGTCCATCTGCACCTCAGTCTGACACCTCTGCTCTCTACACGATCCGTCTGCACCCCAGTTTTCAGGCACTGCGCTCTGTAACAGTCCACCTGCACCTCAGTCTCCAACCTCTGCTCTCTGTAAGATCTTTCAGGAACTCAGTCTCCAAACTCTGCTCTCTATAGCAGTCCTTCTGCACCCCAGTCTAAAATCTCTCTTTCTGTAACAGGCCTTCTGCACGACAGTCTCCAAACTCCCTCTCTGTAGCAGACCTTCTGCACCCCAGTCTTCAACCTCTGCTCTCTGCAACGATCCTTCTGCACCCCAGGCTCCAACCTCTGCTCTCTGCAATGATCCTACTGCACCCCAGTCTCTAACCTCTGATCTCTACAACAGTCCATTTGCAACTCTGTCTCTAACTTCTGCTCTCTGTAAGATCCTTCTGCACCCCTGTCTCCAAGCTCTGCTTATTGCAACAATTTTTCTGCACCACAGTGTCCAACCTCTGCTCTATGTAACAAAATTTGGCACCTCAGTCTCCAACCTCTGCTCTCTGCAACAGTCCTTCTGCACCCCAGTCTCCTACTTCTGCTCTCTCTAAGAGTCCTTCTGCACAACAGTCTCCAACATCTGCTCTCTGCAACATTTTTTCTGCAGCCCAGTCTCCATCCTCTTCTCTCTGCAATATTTCTTCTGCACCCCAGTCTCCAACCTCTGCTCTCTGCAACAGTCCTTCTGCACCTGAGTCTCCAAACTCTGCTCTCTGTAACATTCCTTCTACACCCCAGTCTCCAATCACTGCTCTCTGTAAAATCCCACTTGTACCTCTGTATGAAACCTCTGATCTCCACGATTCTTCTGCACCGCAGTCTCCGAATACTGCTCTCTGTAACAGTCCACATGCAGATCAGTCTACAACCTCTGCTCTCTGTAAGATCCTTCAGCAATCAGTCTTCAAACACTGCTCTCTATAACAGTCCTTCTTCACCCCAGTCTGCAACCTCTCCTCTCTGTAACAGGCCTTCTGCATGAAAGTCTCCAAAATCTGCTCTATGAAACGATCATTCTGCACGCCTGTCTCCAAACTCTGCTCTCTGCAATGATCCTACTAAACCCCAGTCTCCAACCACCCATCTCTGAAACAGTCCTTCTGCACCTCAGTGTCCAATCTCTGCTCTCTGTAATAGGCCTTCTGCACCGCAGTTTTCAACCTCTTCTCTCTGCAACGATTCTTCTCCACCCACATCTCCAACATCTGCTCTCTGCAACTGTCCTTTAGCACTCCAGACTGCAAACTCTGCTCTCTGTAACATCCATCTGAACCGCAGTCTCCAACCCCTGCTCTCTGTAACAGTCCTTCTGCAGCCCAGTCTCCAACCCCTGCTCTCTGTAACAATCCTTCTGCACCCAGTCTCTAATATCTGCTCTCTGCAACAATCCTTCTCCACCCCATTATCCAACATCTGCTGTCTACAACAGTCCGTCTGCACCCCAGTCTCCAAACTCTGCTCTCTGCAACGAACCTTCTGGACCCCAGTCTCCAAGGTCTGCACTCTGCAACAGTCCTTCTGCAATACAGTCTCCAAACTCTGCTCTCTGTAAGATCTTTCTGCACTCCAGTTTTCAAACTCTGCTCTCTGTAAAATTTCTTCTTCAGCCCAGTCTCAAACCTCTCTCCTCTTCAACAGTCCTTCAGCTCCCCAGTCTCCGAGATCTGCTCTCTGTCACAGACCTTATGTACCGCAGTTTCCAAAATATGCTCTCTGTAATGGTCCTTCTGCAACCCAGTCTCCAACCTCTGCTTTTTGAATCAGTCCTTCTGAACCCCAGTCTCCAACCTCTGCTCTTTGTATCTACCTTCTGCACCTCAGTCTTCAACCTGTGCTTTGTGTAACAGTCCTTCTGCACCCCAGTCTCCAACCTCTGCTCTCTGTAATAGTCCTTGTATACCGCAGTCTCCAACCTCTGCTCTCTGTAACGGTCCTTCTGCACACCAATTTCCAACCCCTGCTTTCTGTAACAGTCCTTCTTCACATCAGTCTCTAAACTCTGCTCTCTGTAACAGTCCTGCTACACCTCAGTCTCCAACCTCTGCTCTCTTTAACAGTACTTCTGCACCTCAGTCTGAAACCTCTGCTCTCCACGATTCTTCTGCACCCCAATCTCCAACCACTGCTCTCTGTAACAGTCCACCTGAACCTCAGCCTCCAATTTCTTCTCTCTGTAAGTTCCTTCAGCAAACCAGTCTCCAAACTCTGCTCTCTGTAACAGTTTTTCTGCACCCCAGTCTCAAACCTCTCCTCTCTGTAACAGGCCTTCTGCACTCCAGTCTCAAAACTCTGCTCTCTATAGCAGGCCTTCTGCACCCCACTCTCCATCCTCTGCTCTCTGCAACTGTCTTTCTGAACCCCAGTCTCCAACCTTTGCTCTCTGCAATGATCATACTGCACCCCAGTCTCCAAACTCTGATCTCTGCAACAGTCCTTCTGCACCTCAGTCTCCAAATTCTGCTCTCTGTAAGATCCTTCTTCAACCCTGTCTCCAAACTCTGCTCTCTGTAACAGTCCTTCTGCACCACAGTCTCCAACCTCTAGTCTCCGCAAGAGTCATTCTGCACCCCAGTCTCCAAACTCTGCTCTCTGCAACAGTCCTTCTGCACCCTAGTTACCAATATCTCCTCTCTACTACAGTACTTCTGCACCCCAGTCTTCAACCACTGCACTCTGTAACAGTCCTCTGGTACTGCAGTATCCAACCACTGCTCTCTGTAACAGTCTTTCTGCACTTCAGACTCCAATCGCTGCGTTCTGTATCAGTCCTTCTGTACCCCAGTTTCCAACCTCTGCTCTCTGTAAGAGTCCTTCTGCACCTCAGTATCCAACTTCTGATATCTGCAATAGTCCTTCTGCAACTCAGTCTTCAAATTCTGCTCTCTGTAAGATCTATCTGCACCCCTGTATTTAACCTCTGCTCTCTGAAACTGTCCTTCTGAACCCGAGTCTCCAAACTCTGCTCTCTGAATCAGGACTTACGCACCTCAGTCTCCAACCTCAGCTCTCTGCAAGAGTCCTTCTGCACCACAGTCTCCAACTGCTGCTTTCTGCAACAGTCCTTCTGGACCCTAGTTACCAACATCTTCTCTCTGCAACAGTCCTTCTGCACGCCATTCTCCAACATCTGATCTCTGCCACAGTCATTCTGACCTAAGTCTGAAAACTCTGCTCTCTGCAACGACCCTTCTGCACCCCATTCTCCTACATCTGCTCTCTGTAACAGTCCTTCTGCACCTCAGTCTCCCAACTGTGCCCTCCATTTGATCCTTCTGCAACCTAGACTTTAAGCTCTGCACTCTGTAAAAGTCCACCTGCACAACAGTCTCCAACCTCTACTCACTGTAACAGGACTTTTGCACCCCAGTCTCCAAACTCTGCTCTTTGTAACAGGCCTTTTGCACCCCAGTCTCCAAACTCTTCTCTCTGCAACGATTCTTCTCCACCCCAGTCTCCAACATCTGCTCTCTTCAACAGTCCTTTTGCACCCCAGTCTCAAAACTCTGCTATCTGTAAGATCCATCTGAACCCCATTCTCCAACCTCTGCTCTCTGTAACAGTCCTTCTGCACCCCAGTCTCCAAACTCTGCTCTCTGTAACAGTCCTTCTGCACCTCATTCTCCAACCTTTTCTCTCTGCAACAGTCTTTTTGCTCCCCAGTCTTCGAGATCTGCTCTCTGTAACAGTCCTTCTGTACCACAGTGTCCAACCTCTGGTCTCTGTTTTGGTTCTTCTACACCCCTGTCTCCAAACTCTGCTTTCTGTATCAGACTGTCTGAACCCCAGTCACCAACCTCTGTTCTCTGTATTTATACTTCTGCACCTCAGTCTCCAACTTGTGCTCTCTGTAAGAGTCTTTCTGCATCCCAGTCTCCAAGCTCTTCTCTCGGTAATAGTCCTAAACCGCAGTCCCCAAACTCTTCTCTCTTTAGAGGTCCTTCTGCACGCCAATTTCCAAACTCTGCTTCCTGTAACAGTCCTTCTACACCTCAGTCTCCAAACTCTGCTCTCTGTAACAGTCCTTCTACACCTCAGTCTCCAACCTCTGCTTCCTATAACAGTCCTTCTGCACCTCAGTCTGAAACCTCTGCTCTCTGCATGATCCTTCTGCACCCCAGTCTCCAACCACTGCTCTCTGTAACAGTACAGCTGCACATCAGTCTCTAACCTCTGCTCTCTGTAAGATTCTTCACCACCCAGTCTCCAAACTCTGGTCTCTATAACAGTCCTTCTGGACCCCTATCTTCAACCTCTACTCTCTGTAACAGGCCTTCTGCACGCCAGTCTCCATACTCTGCTCTCTGTAGCAGGCCTTCTGCACCCCAGTCTCCAAACTCTGCTCTCTGCAATGATCCTTCTGCATCCAAATCTCAAACCTCTACTCTCTGCAATAATTCTACTGCACCCCAGTCCCCAACCTCTTATCTCTGCAACAGTCCTTGTGCACCTCAGTCTCTAACTTCTGCTCTCTTTAAGATCTTTCTGCACCCCTGTCTCTAAGCTCTCCTATTTGGAACGATCCTTCTGCACCCCAGTCTCCAACCTGTGTTCTATGTAACAAGACTTCTGCACCTCAGTCTCCAAAGTCTACTCTCTGCAACAGTTCTTCTGCACCCCAGGCTCTAAATTCTGCTCTCTGCAACAGTCCTTCTATACTGCATTCTCCAAACTCTACTCTCTGTAACGTTCTTTCTGCACCCCATACTAGAGTCTCTGATTTCTGTATCAGTCCTTATGAAGCCCAGTCTCTAACTACTTCTCTAAGTGTCCTTCTACACCTTAGTCTCCAACCTCTGCTCTCTACAACAGTCCTTCTGCACCCCAGTCTCCAAACTCTGCTCTCTGCAACAGTCCTTCTGCATTTCAGTCACCAACCTCTGCTCTATGCAACAGTCCTTCTGCACCCAGTCTCCAAACTCTGCTCTCTGTAACAATCCTTCTGCACCTCAGTCTGCAAACTCTGTTCTCTGCCACGGTCCTTCTGCACCCCAGTCTCCAATATCTGCTCTCTGCAACAGTCCTTCTACATCCCAGTCTCCAACATCTGG
Organism: Ictidomys tridecemlineatus; assembly: GCF_052094955.1. Taxonomy (NCBI): domain Eukaryota; kingdom Metazoa; phylum Chordata; class Mammalia; order Rodentia; family Sciuridae; genus Ictidomys; species Ictidomys tridecemlineatus. The sequence goes on from NW_027524012.1 coordinate 92,886, forward strand.
TCTCTGCAACAGTCCTTCTGCACCACAGTCTGCAAACTCTGCTGTCTGAAACCAACCTCCTGCACCCCAGTCTCCTACCTCTTCTGTCTGTTACAATCATTCTGCACCTCAGTCTCCGTAATCTGCTCTCTGTAAGATCCATCTGAACCCCAGTCTCCAACATCTGGTCTCTGTAACAGTCCTTCTTCACTTCAGTCTCCAACCTCTGCTCTCTGCAACAGCATTCTGCATCCCAGTCTGCAAACTATGCTCTCTGCAATGATATTTCTGGACCCAAGTCTCCAATGTCTGCTCTCTGCAACAGTCCTTCTGCACCACAGTCTCCAACCTCTGCTCTCTGTAAGATGTTTATGCACTCCACTTTCAAAACTCTGCTCTTTCTAACATTCCTTCTCCACCCTAGTCGCCAACCTCTGCTTTCTGCAAGTGTCCTGCGGCACCCCAGTCTCCAAACTCTGTCCTCTGCAACAGTCCTTCTGCTCCTCAGTCTCCAATATCTGCTCTCTGTAACAATCCTTCTGTACCGCATTCAAACTCTGCTCTCTGTAACGATCCTTCTGCACCCCAGTCTCCAACATCTGCTCTCTGTGTCTATCCTTCTTCACGTCACTCTCCAACCTGTGCTTTCTGTAGAAGTCATTCTGCACCCAAGTCTCCAAACTCTGCTCTCTGTAACGGTCCTTCTGCACACCAATTTCCAAACTCTGTTTTCTGTAACAGTCTTTCTGCACCTCAGTCTCCAAACTCTGCTCTCCATAAGAGTCCTTCTACACCTCAATCTCCAACCTCTGCTCTCTGTAACAGTACTTCTGAACCTCAGTCTGAAACCTCTCCTCTCCACGATCCTTCTGCACCCCAGTCTCCAACCACTGCTCTCTGTAACAGTCCACCTGCACCTTAGTCTCCAACCTCTGCTCTCTGTAAGATCCATCTGAACCCCAGTCTCCAACATCTGCTCTCTGTAACAGTTCTTATTCACCTCAGTATCCAAGCTCTGCTCTAAGCAACAGTTCTTCTGCACCCCAGTCTCCAAACTCTGCTCTTTGTAAGTCCTCCTGTACTGCAGAATCCAACCTCTGCTCTCTGTAACGGTCTTTCTGCACCCCAGACTCCAATCTCTGATTTCTGTATCAGTCCTTCTGCACCCCAGTCTCCAACCTCTGCTCTCTAAAACAGTCCTTCTGCACCTCAGTCTCCAAAGTCCACTATCTGCAACAGTCCTTCTACACCCCAGTCTCGAAACTCTGCTCTCTGTAACAATCATTCTGCACCTCAGACTCCAAACTCTGTACTCTGCAACGTTACATCTGCACCTCAGTCTACAACATCTACTCGCTGTAACAGTCTTTCTGCACCTGATTCTTCAACCTCTGCTCTCTGTAGGATCTTTCTCCAACCAATTCTCCAAACTCTGCTCTCTGTAACAGTCCTTCTGCACACCAGTCTCCAACCTCTGCTCTCTGCACCGATTCTTCTTCACCCCAGTCTCCAACATCTGCTCTCTGCAACAGTCCTTCTGCACACCAGTCTCCAACCTCTGCTCTCTGCACCAATTCTTCTTCACACCAGTCTCCAACATCTTCTCTCTGCAAAAATCATTCTGCACACCAGTCTTCAACATCTGCTCTCTGCAACAGTCCTTCAGCAACTCAGTCTAAAAACTCTGCTCTCTGCAACGATCCTTCTGCACCTCAGTCTCCCACCTCTGCTCTCTGTATGGCCCTTCTGCAACCCAGTATCCAAACTCTGCTCTCTGTAACAGTCCTTATGCAGAATAGTTTCCAACTTCTGCTCTCTGTAATAAGAATTTAGCAACCCAGTCTCGAACCTCTTCTCTGTGTAACAGGCCTTAAGAACCCCAGTCTCAAACCTCTTCTCTCTGCAATGATTTTTCTCCACCCCAGTCTTCAACCTCTGCTCTCCGTAACAGGCTTTCTGCACACCAGTCTCCAAACTCTGCTCTCTGTAACTGTCCTTCTCCACCTCAGTCTCCAAACTCTGCTCTATGTAACAGTCCATCTGCACCTCAGTCTCTAAAATCTGCTCTCTGCAACGATTTTTCTGGACCCCAGTCTCCAACTTCTGCTCTCTGCAACAGTCCTTCTGCACCACAGTCTCCAAATTCTGCTCTCTCTAACAGTCCTTCGCAACTCAGTCTCCAACATCTGCTCTCTGCAACATTTTTTCTGCAGCCCAGTCTCCATCCTCTTCTCTCTGCAATATTTCTTCTTCACCCCAGTCTCTAACCTCTGCTCTCTGCAACAGTCCTTCTGCACCACAGTCTCCAAACTCTGCTCTCTGTAACCGTCATTCTGCACCTCACTCTGCAACCTCTGTTCTCTGAAACAGTCCTTCTGCAAGCAGTCTTCAAACTCTGCACTCTGCAAGAGTTTTTCTGCACCCCAGTCTCCATCCTCTGCTCTCTGCAACATGGTTCTCCAACCTAGTCTCCAACTTCTGCTCTCTGTAACAGTAATTCCGTACTGAAATCTCCAACCTCTGCTCTCGGTAAGGGTCCTTCTGCACCCCAGTCTCCAAACTCTGCTTTCTGTATCAGTCCTTGTACACCCCAGTCTCCAAACTGTGCTCTCTGTAACAGTATTTCAGCAACTCAGACTCCAACCTTTCATCTCTGTAACAGTTCTTCTTTCCGTATTCTTCAACCTCTACTGTATGTAACAGGCCTTTTGCACCCAGTCTCCAAACTCTTCTCTCTTCAATGATCCTTCTCCACCCCAGTCTCCAACCTCTACTCTCTGTAACAGTCCTTCTGCACCTCAGTCTCCAACCTCTGCTCTCTGTAGGATCCTTTTGCAATCCAGTCTCCAAACTCTGCCCTCTGTAACAGTCGTTCTGCATCAATTCACTAACTCTGATCTCTGTAACAGGCCTTCTGCACCACAGTCTTTAACCTCTGTTCTCTGTAACAGTCCTTCTGCACCCCAGTCTCAAAACTCTGCTCTCTAAAAAGATCCTTCTGAACCCCAGTCTCCAACATCTGTAATCTCCAACAGTCCTTCTGCACCTCAGTCTAAAAACTAGGTTCTCTGCAACGATCCTTCTGCACCCCAGTCTCCAAACTCTGCTCTCGGTAACAGTCTTGTTCCACCTCAGTCTCCAACCTCTGCTCTCTGTAAAATCCTGCTGCAACCCTGTCTCCAAACTCTGCTCTTTGTAACAGGAATTCTGCACCCCAGTCTCCAACCTCTGCTCTCTGTCACATTCTTTTTAAACCCCAGTTTCCAATCTCTGCTCTCTGCAACAGTCCTTCTGTAGCCCAGTATCCAACTTCTGTTCTCTGTAACAATTTTTCTGAACCTCAGTTCCCAAACACTGACTTCTGCAATGGTCCTACTGTACCCCAGTCTATAGCCTCTGCTCTATGCAATGATCCTTGTGCACCCCAGTCTCAAACCTCTGCTCTATGCAACAGTCCTTCAGTACATCAGTCTGAAAACTCAGCTCTCTGCAAGGATCTTTGTGCACCACAGTCTCTAAACTCTGCTTTCTGAAACAGTTATTCTGCAACTCAGTCTCCAACGTCTGCTCTCTGTAACTGTCCTTCTGCACTCCAGGCTCTATCTTTTGCAATCTGTAAGATCCTTCTACACCACAGTTTCCTAACTCTGCTCTCTGTAACATTCCTTTTTAAACCCAGTGTCCAACCTCTGATCTCTGCAACAGTCCTTGTGCACGACAGTCTCCAACCTCTGTTCTCGGCAACAGGCCTTCTTCACCCCAGTCTCCAAACTCTGCGCTGGATATCATTTCTTCTGCACCTCAGTCTCCAACCTCTGCTTTATGTAAAATTTTTCTGCAACCCAGTCTCCAAACTCTGCTCACTGTAACAGTCCTTCTGCACCCCAGTCTCACACGTCTGCTGTGTGCAACAGTCGTCTGCACCGCAGTCTCCAACCTCTTCTCTCTGAAAGATCCTTCTGCACCCCAGTCTCCTAACTCTGATCTTTGTAACAGTCCTTCTTCACCCCAGTCTAACACCTCTGCTCACTATAACAATTCTTCTGCACCTCAGTCTCCAACATCTGCTCTCTGCAACGGTCCGTCTGCACCACATTCTCAAACCTCTGTTGTCTGCAAGAGTCATTCAGCATGTCAGTCTCCAACCTCTGCTCCCTGCAGAAATCCTTCTGCACCCCAGTCTACAACGATTGCTCTCAGTAACATTTCTTCTGCACCTCAGTCTCCAACCTCTGCTCTATGTAAGATCCTTCTGCCACCCAGTCTCCAATCTCTGCTCTCTTTAACAGTCCTTCTGCACCCCAGTCTCCAACCTCTGCTCTGTGCAACAGTTCCTCTGCACCACACTCTCCAACCTCTGGTCTCTGTAAGATCCTTCTGCTCCCCAATCTCCAAACTCTGATCTCTGTATCAGTCCATTTTAACCCAAGTATCCAACCTCTGCTTCCTGCAACAATCCTTCTGCACCCCAGTCTCCAACTTAAGCTCTCTGCAACAGTTCTTCTGCACCCCAGTCTTTAATATCTACTCTCTGAATCAGTCTTTCTGCATCCCATTCTCCAACCTCTGCACTCTGCATCAGTCCTTCTGTACTGCAGTCTCCAACCTCTGCTCTCTGTAAGGTTCATTCTGGACCCAAGTCTCCAACCTCTGCTTTCTGTATCAGTCCTTCTGCATCCAAGTCTCCAACCTCTGCTCTCTGTAACAGTCCTTCTGCATCTCAGTCTTTAACATCTGCTCTCTATAACAGTACTTCTGCACCCGAGTCTTCAAACTCCGCTCTCTGCAACAGTCCTTCTACACTCAAGTCTGCAACCTCTGCTTTTTGTAACAATCCTTCTGCAACCCAGGTTCGAATTTCTGCTCTCTGCAACGATCTTTCTGCATCCCCGTCTCCAACATCTGCTATCTGCAACCGTCCTTCTGCACCCAAGTCTCCAACCTCTGCTCTCTGCATAGTGCATAGGAGCCTACTGTAAAGAGGCAGGGGCTCAGGCCCATGGTGGCACTGACAACGTGGAGTGCAGACTCGTTGACAGAGGTGTCTGAGCAGGAGAGCTTCAGGAGCAATAGGGTGTCACAGAGAAAGTGGCTGAACTGGTGGATTCCACACAGAGTGAGTGTGATGGCCAGCACCGTGTGTGTGATCAAATTCACCAGCCCACACAGCCAGGACCCAGTCACCAGGCCAACACAGACCTTCACACTAATGATGACTGGGTACTGAGGTGGACAGAAGGTGGCCACACATCAGTCATACTGGCCACACAGCCAGTAAGATGCCTTCTGTGCCAGCACTTGTCACCAAGAAGAAGATCTGGGAAAGGCAGCCCTCATAAGAAATGGCCTTCTTCTCCCAGAAGAAGTTCACCAGCAGTACTGGGAGTGTGGTGGATGTTTAGCAGACGTCCAAGAAGCTCAAATTGCTGAGGAAAAAATACATTGGAGTGTGGAGAGCAGGGCTGACCCTGGTGGCCACTATTATTAGCATGTTCCCCAGGAGAGTGGTCAGGTAAATAACCAGAAAGAGGAGAAAGAACCAGCCCTGTAGTTAGAAGTGGTTGGAAAATCCCAAGAAGATGAATTCAGTGACAAATGATTGATTGCTCATTTCCAATGGTATTTTAAAAATAAGTAATTAATGGGGAAGAGTGGTACCTGCCTGTAATTCCAGGTACTTGGGAGACTAAGGCAGGAGGATCATAAATTTTAAACTCTGCAAGGCCCCCCGCCCCAAATAATTTAAATGGCTGGGGATATATCTTCATGGTAGAGTGCCACTGGGTTCAATCCCAAGTATTGTAGTAAGTAAGTAAGTAAGGAAGGAAGTAAATTGATAAATAGAAGTAAAAGCATTTTTTCAAGATGATTTTTAACTCAGGATTGGTTGGTTCCAAATCTAAATATTTTTTAGGTCTCTAAGAGGTTAAGTATTTTCTCCCATTTTTTTGCATTTCTCTACTTCTTTTTCTTACCACAATGATAGTCCAGGACATATCACATTTTACAAGTGACATCAGTTGTTTCCTGATCACGATCTGTTTGAAGCAGGGAATGTGATTGGTGGGTACATTCGGTCTGTATCACAGATACAAAGCCTTGCTCACCATGATGGATGGGCGTGTGCATGTGTGTGTGTGTGTGTGTGTGTTTGTGTGTGTGTGTGTGTGTGTGTGTGTGTTATTGGTTGTGGGATTGTTCTTGACTGAGAACACTGTCTTATAGTTAGTGGGATGGCAAGTTGGCATCTCAGGCAATATTGATGGCAGAAATCTCTAAGAATATAGCAAGAATCTGCCATCTAAGGCTCAGCAAGCTCAGAACACTTGGCTATCCTAATTGCTATAAATGGAAAGATCCTCAATATTGAGCTTCTCTGAGAGCTGCATCACACTGGGGCGGGAGGAGAGAGCCCATTTCCATAGAGATGTAACCTGTTTCTATGGAGACTCCAGCTAGGCTTCAAGGGGCTGGTGGGATAGTACGAGTGGATGCTTTCAAGCCCTGGGTCATTCTGAGGAGCTTGCTACTTCAGGGGAGGTGGCAGGGTATCAGCCTCTGAGGCCGAAACTAGGCTCTGTGAAGTTGTGTCAGGCCTGATTTCTAAGCAAGGTACTTTGCAATAGAAACCTCAAAAAACGTCCTGCCCCCAACCATGCCATGGGTGAGAGAGCCCAGGTGTCTCTCTGGAAGCCAGGCTTGGGTATGAGCATGGACATCAATGATTGCAGAGTATCAACAATAGGGGACCATAAATCTCTTTCAGGTGAGTGCATATTGAAAACAGGGAAATTTGGAGGGAGATAGACTGGGTTTTAGAAAATCATAAGATCTGTAGGTCTAGAACATTAAGATAGACCCACTCATGGAATTGTGCATGTGAGTCCAAGGAGCAGCGGTCAATAATTGTGAAACCTGGTTCCCCAGGTTTTAGACACACCTGTTTAGTTCAAAAGAGTGATCTGAGTTCTAAAACAAGATCAAAATGAAGTGGTCTGTATCTGAAGACATGCTGTGTTGAAGGTGGGAGAAAATCTCTGAAGCCCTCATGGAGAAGGATATGGAGAACTTTAAAGTCCTAGTTGAAGAGGACACAATAAAGACAACAAATCAGTTTGGGCAGGCTGGCTAGCTGGTGGGATCACTCAGGAAAACAGGAATATGTGAGGAATAGCAGATGTAGAGAAGGCTTTGGTGGATTTGATTTGAGTAATGTTGAATGTGAGTTATCTGTGGGATAATCACGTGGAAATGCCCTTCACAGACACCCTAGAACTGCAGGTGTGGATTTGGGAGTCATTGTCTTGAAGGCAACTGTTACAGCAAAGGGTGAATATGAAATCCCCCAGGAGAATAGAGAAAGTAGAGAAGGAAATAGAGAAAGTAGGGGTTCTTGTGATACTTGGTGTTCACGACAATTGTAGTAAAAGTTTATCCAGAAATGACTAAAAACATCACACTATCTAGGTCAGTTGTAGGTATCGCTTTCTCTAAATAATTTCCCTAAAGAAGAGGTTACCTTATTAGCATTGATTTACAATTAAACAACTTTGAAATGGAGCTGGAAGCTACATGTACTTGACATTTCTTACATTCTCTGTTTTCTCTATCAACTACCTGAATGAACTTCAAGTCATTTAGAAATCAGTGACATGTACTTTCTTTTATCTCCCTGTATCAAAAAGATCAATATGACAATCTCTTTTATAGGATTGATATCTAGATGTTTTCAGAAAAAGAAATAAAATTCCACATAGAAGGCAGTTCCAGCAGATTTTACTATGGGAAATTGGTACATGGTCTGTGGATGGGTAAAAGGGAAAACTAAACGTAAATATTCAGGGATTTAAAAATACAATCTCTGAAATTGTGCATACTGCTATTGTAAAAGTCTTAAATATAAAGGGCAGTCCAGGAGGGACAATTTCATGGGGCATTAAAATAATCTCCCAATGTATGTTTATATAATTTTATCTACATATAAGTTTTTCCTTGGTTTTACTGCCTAATTTCTTGTAGGTCACGGGTGTGGGGTAGGGTGAAGGATGATACCCAAACAATTTTCCTTATTCTCTATGCTCTTTATTAATGTAGGGCATTAGATTGAATCATCATCATGGTCACAGTTAGAATCCATTATTTACAATCATAACCCATGAATGCCACTTTGTGACACAATATGTACTTGCTCCTTAGAATTTGTATAATGCAGCATAGGAATTAGATCAACTTAATAGTAAACACTCTGCTCTGCAATAATAATAACCATAATCATCAAAATCATCTAGGGCATAATTCATAGAAAAACAATTTGAGTGTGAGTCTTCTTAGACTTCTTCAATACACATAAATGCCTGACTTTAAAGACCTTTTTTAATGTAGTTTAAAAGTGGCATGTTTTCTGTAAAAATTAGATTGAATTTCGGATAATCCATTCTATCAAAACTCAGTAAATTTCTTTGAAAAGATGAATATTTACATACCTGAATCCAATCAGAATTTTTCAAATTGAGTAACGAATAGAGACACACATTAGATAAAAATACCTAAGACTTATTAAATGCCTATAAGACTTTTACATGCATTAACTTATTTGGTTTACACAACAATTTATAAGATAACCTATTATTCCCATTTTACAGAGAAAACAATTGAAATTAATCCACAATATATTAATGCAAGTAGGGAAACATAAATGAATCCTTTTAATTCGCATAATGTACATTAATTTGTACATTTAATGTGTATTAACAATTATGATTTAAGAAACAAATAAGAAATTGACTCAGAAAATTTATCATGTAATAACTCTTATTTGTAGTGATACTTTGTTACCTGATGATAATACCAGATATTAGTAAACTGTCTTATTATCTTCAATGCCCAGACATTCTTGTCTTTGGTTCTAATAATTCATTGCACATGATTAATATGCCAACACAGCTTTCATTATAATTTAAAATCTCAGGGCCTTAAGAAATTTAAAAGATTTAAATTTCAATAGAAAATCGGTGCTTCAGTTAAGCACAACTAATTTTAAAATCTAAATATAAACAAAATAAAATAAAAAAGTATAGAGTCTTAAAAGAAGAATTTTTTTTTGCTTTGCAATAAATGAAATGTTTTGTTGACTAATCTTAGGGATTCATTTCCTCAAACTAAAAAAAAATGGGCATGACCAAAACGAGGAAGAATGGTGTGATCATGAAAACCCTTAAGCACATCAGGGAAACAATGATTTCTATTTGATCTCAATAGCACAAGCAATGATTTAAATTTTTAAATCCAATTTTCATGTTGCCCAGTAAATTGCTTAAAACACACATACACACACACACACGCACACACACACACACACACACACACACGCACACACACACACACACACACACACAGTACAAGGTCAATTTATATAGAAAAAATATCTGAATTTTTTCAGGTACTTGTGGCAATGTGAATTTATTACTGTAAAATCTATGAGCTATCTGGCGTGGCCCAGAGTTGTCCTCATATCCTTCCATGTGGTGTGGGTGCTTGGAACCGAGGGAAAGATTAGAGGTCATTGTGCAGAACAGTTGGCCTCAGTCAGTGAGTTCCAAGTGTTCCCAGTGATGCTGGTCCAAGGACACACTTTGGGGGAGGCTGGGCTCTTTCACCTAACATGCAGGGATGCCCTTACCCCTAACTGGTAGGTTTAAAATCTTAACAAATTCACCAGGAAAAAGCCTCCCTCCTGTCTTGGAGATTCAGCACTCAATTCAGCATTTAACATCTCTTTCAGTTCTGTTTTTTTGGGGCAGGGGTGTAGGGGGGCAGTTACAGGAGATTGAACTCAGGGGCTTGACCACTGAGCCACATCCCTAGCCCTATTTTATATTTTATTTAGAGACAGAGTCTCACTGAGTTTCTTGGTGCCTTGTTTTTGCTGAGGATGTCTTTGAACTCACTATCCTCCTGCCTCAGCCTCCTGATCTGCTGGGTTACAGGCATGCACCACTGTGCCAGCTCTTTCACTTCTTTTTATTTCACCTGTGCTTTTTCTAGCATAAAGGGGAAAGGGAAGACAAATTATTACTTCTTACGATATGTCAGAGCCTTCTAGTTATAAAATTCTACAAAATAAAAAATTCTGTTTTCCATTTAGGATTTTAAAATTTTGTTTCTTGGTACTGGTTAGTTTCAATTCAAACAAATTTTGTTCCTATACAGGGTCTAATTTAGTCCTAAGCCAGATCTACTAAGAAACCCAAAGAGGATAAGATCTGATCCCTGTCCTGCTGCCACCCTCCCCTGACTCAGGCAATGGCAAGGCCCTACTAAGGTGGATGGTGCAAGGCGTCCATCCTCTGGAGGAGCGCAGAATGTTTCTGAGAACGGGCTGATTTGTTTTTGTATTCCTTTAATAAGTATAGTTTTGATTTCCTATATGACCATTAAGTATAAAGGAAAAATCATGACTTTACCAATTAATGCAACTACTTCTAAAGCATAGATCTGTTTGCTCTAAATGCAATGATTCAGCTGTGGAGTGTAAATTGTTAATGTCTAAAAAAAACTCCCTGTATTCCTGTCAAAAAAGTTTTCGAGAAATTAAATTAAAATCTAGAGAAGGAAAATTAATGTTAAGAAGATAGATTAGTGCTTAGTACGGGGCAACTTGTTCTTGTTCCTGTGCACAATGGTTTGTGCTCTTACTTTTGTTTGGTTACAAGTAATAACAAATCAACTACTTGCCGTAACTATGGCACCGGTTCCAGTCAGTAAGTCAAGAAAGAATAGTCAAGGTATAGGCCAATAGTTTGGGACATTTGTAACATTTGTAACTATTATTAAAAGTTAACTAAGTTAACTAAGTTAACTAAGCAGACAAACAGTCCTTCGGCACCCTAGTTACCAACATCTGCTCTCTTCTACAGTCCTTTTGCAACCCGTCTCCAAACTCTGCTCTCTGTAACAGTTCTCCTGTACTGCAGAATCCAAACTCTGCTCTCTGTAACGGTCTTTCTGTACCCCAGACTCCAATATCTGATTTCTGTATCAGTTCTTCTGCACCCCAGTCTCCAACATCTGCTCTTTATAACAGTCCTTCTGCACCTCAGTTTCCAACCTCTGCTCTCTGCAACAGTCCTTCTACATCACAGTCTAAAACCTCTGCTCTATGCAACAGTACTTTTGCACCTCAGTCTCCAACCTCTGCTCTCTGCAAGGGTCCTTCTGCACCTCAGTCTCCAACCTCTACTCTCTATAACAGTGCTTCTTCACCTCAGTCTCCAATCTCTGCTCTCTGTAAGATCCTTCTGCAACCCAGTCTCCAAACTCTTCTCTCTGTAACAGTCTTAATCACTATAACCTCCAAACTCTGCTCTCTGTAACAGGCCTTCTGCACCCCAATCTCCAACCTCTGCTCTCTTTTTCAGTCCATCTGAACGCCAGTCTCCAACGACTGCTCTCTGCAACGATCCTTCTGCACCCCAGTCTCCAAACTCTGTTCGCAGCAACAGTCCTTGTGCAACCAGTCTACGACATCTGCTCTCTGCAAAATTTCTTCTGTACCTCAGTCTGAAAACTCTGCTCTCTCCAATAATCCTTCTGCACCCCAGTCTCCAAACTATGCTCTCTGTAACTCTCCTACAGCACCTCAATCACCAACGTCTGCTTTTAGCAACAATCCTTCTGCACCTCAGTCTCCAACCACTGCTCTCTGCAACATTCCTTCTGCACCCCAGTATCAAACCATTGTTCTCTGTAAAACTCCGTCTGCACCCCAGTCTCCAACCTCTGCTTTCTGTAACGATCCTTCTGCACCCCAGTCTCGAAACTTCGCTCTCTGTAACAGTCCTTCTGCACCTCAGGCTTCAAACTCTTTTCTCTGTAAGATACTTCTGAAACCCAGTCTGCAACGTCTCCTATCTGTAACAGTTCTTCTGCACCCCAGTCTTTAACCTCTGCTCTCTGCAAAAGTCCATCTGCACCTCAGTCTCCAAACTCTGCATTCTGCAACAGTCCTTCTACAAACAAATCTCCAAATTCTGCTCTTTGCAACATTCCTTCTGCACCCCAGTCTCCAACGTGTGCTCTCTGTAAAGGACCTTCTTCATTTCAGTCTCGAACCTCTGCTCCCTGCAACGATTCTTCTGTACCTCAGTCTCGAACCTCTGCTCTCTGCAATGATCCTTCTGCACCCCAGTCTGAAAACTCTGCTAGCTGTAACAGTTTTTGTTAACCCCAGTCTGCAACAGTTCTATTGTACCTCAGTCTGAAAACTCTGCTCTCTGCAATAATCCATCTGCACCCCAGTCTCCAAACTCTGCTCTCTGTAAAAGTCCTTCTGTACCTCAGTCTCCAATCACTGCTCTATACAACAGTCCTTCTACACCCCAGTCTCCATACTCTGATGGCCCCAACGATTCTTCTGCACCACAATCTCCAAACTCTGTTCTCTACATGAGTTCTGATGCACCCCAGTCTCCAACCTCTGCTCTCTATAACAGTACTTCTGTACCACAGTCTCCAACCTCTGTTCTTAGTAAGGGTCCTTATGCACCCCAGTATCCAACCTCTCCTTTCTGTATCAGTCGTTTTGAACCAGTCTCCAAACTCTGCCCTCTGTAAGAGTCCTTCTGCAACTCAGTCTGCAAACTCTGCTCTCTGCAACAGTTCTTCTGCACCCCAGTCTCCATCCTCTGCTCTCTGCAACAGTCCTCTTTCACCCCAGTCTCCAAACTTTTCTCTCTGTAACAGTCCTTCTGTACCGCAGTCTCCAACCTCTCCTCTCTGTAATGGTCAATCTGCACCCTAGTCTCCAAACTCTGCACTCTGTAAGAGTCCTTCTGCAACTCAGTCTGCAAACTCTGCTCTCTGCAACAGTCTTTCTGCAACCCAGTATCCAACCTCTGCTGTCTGCAACAATCATTCTGCACCCCAGTCTCCAACATCTGTTTTCTGTATCAGTCCTGCACCACAGTCTCCAAAATCTGCTCTCTGTAACAGTTCTTCTGCACCTCAGTCTCCAACCTCTGCTCTCTGCAGTAATCCTCCTGCACCACAGTCTACAACTTCTGCTCTCTGCCACAGTCCTTCTGCATTCCAGACTCCAACCTCTTCTCACTGTAAAATCTTTCTGCATCCCAGTCTCCAACCTCTGCTGTCTTCAAAGTTCTTTCTGCACCCCAGTCTCCAACATCTGTTCTCTGCATCAGTCCTTCTGCGCCACAATCTCCAACATGTACTCTCTGCAACAGTTCTTCTCCACAGCAGTCTCCAACATCTGTTCTCTGTTACAGTACTTCTGTACTGCAGTCTCCAACCACTGCTCTCTGTAAGGGTCCTTCTGCACCCGAGATTCCAAAATCTATTCTGTGTAATTGTCCTTCTGCACCTTAGCCTTTAACCTCTACTCTCTGCAACAGTCCTTCTACACACCAGTCTAAAACCTCTGCTCTCTGCAATAATCCTTCTGCACCCCAGTCTCCAACATCTGCTCTCTGTATCAATCCTTCTGCACCCCAGGATCCAAACTCTGCTCTCTTTAATGATCCGTCTGCACCCCAGTCTCGAAACTCTGCTCTCCGCAATGATCCTTCTGCACCTCAGTCTCCAACCTCGGCTCTCTGCAAAGATCCTTTGGCACCCCAGTCTCATAACTCTGCTCACTGCAACAGTCCTTGTGAACCCCAGTCTCCAACATCTGCTCTCTGCAACAGTTCTTCTGTACATCAGTCTGAAAACTCTGCTCTCTGCAACAATCCTTCTGCACCCCAGTCTTCAAACTCTACTCTCTGTAACAGTCCTTCTGTACATCAGTCTTCAACCTCTGCTTTCTGTAAGACCCTTTTAAACTTAGTGCACAAACTCTGCTAACTGAAACACATTCTGCACCCCAGTCTCCAATCCCTGCTCTCTGTACCCGGCCTTCTGCACCCCAGTCTCCAAACACTGCTCTCTGTAAGAGGAATTCTTCACCCCAGTCTCCAACAGCTACTCTCTTCAACGATGCTTGTGCACCCCAATCTCCAACCTCTGCTCTCTGCAACAGTCCTTCTGCACCCCAGTCTCCAACCTCTGTTCTCTGCAACAGTCGTTCTGCATCCCAGTGTCCAAACTCTGCTGTCTATAGCAGTTCTTCTGTACCGAAGTCTCCAACCTCTGCTCTCTTTATCCGTCCTTCTGCACGCCAGTCTCCAAAATCTGCTCTCTCTATAAGTCCTTCTGCACCCCAGTCTCCAATATCTGCTGTCTTTAACAGTCTTTCTGCACCTCACTCTCCAACCTCTGCTTTCTGCAAAAGTCCTCCTGCATCCAAGTCTTCAACCTCTGCTCTCTGCAACATTCCTTCTGCACCCCACTCTCCTTCCTGTGCTCTCTGTAAAAGTCCTTCTGCACCCCAATCTCAAATCTCTGCTTTCTGTAACGATGCTTTTGCACCCCAGTCTCTAACCTCTGCTCTCTGCAACGATCTTTCTGCACCTCAGTCTCCAAATTCTGCTATCTGCAAGAATCCTTCGTCATCCCAGTCTCAAACATCTGCACTCTGTAACAGTCCTTCTACACCTCAGTCTCCAACCTCTGCTCTCTGCAACAGTATTTTGCACCCCAATCTCCAACATGTGCTCTCTTCAACACTCCTTCTATACCCCAGTCTCCAACCTCTGCTCTGCTCTCTTAAACAGTCCTACTGCACCCCACTCTCCAACCTCTGCTCTCTTTAACAGTCCTTCTGCACCTCAGTCTCCAAACTCTGCTCTCTGTAAGAGTCCTTCTGCACTCCAGTCTCCAACCTCTGCTCTCTGCAAGAGTCTTTTTGCACCCCAGTTTCCAACCTCTGCTCTCTGCAATAATCCTTCTGCCCCGCAGTCTCCAACCTCTGCTCTCTGCCACAGTCCTTCTGCATCACTGACACCAACCTCTTCTCACTGTAAGATCCTTCTGGACCCCAGTCTCAAACCTCTGCTCTCTTCAAAGTTTTTTATGCACCCCAGTGTCCAACATCTGTTCTCAGCATCAGTCCTTCTGAGCTACAGTCTCCAACATCTCCTCTCTGCAAAAGTTCTTCTCCAAACCAGTCTCCAACCTCTGTTCTCTATCACAGTCCTTCTGTACTGCAGCCTCTAACCACTGCTCTCTGTAAGGGTCCTTCTGCATCCGAGTCTCCAAACATTGTTCTGTTTAACTGTCCTTCTGCACCTTAGTCTCCAACCTCTGCTCTCTGCTACAGTACTTCTGCACCCCAATCTCCTACCTCTACTCTCTGCAACAGTCCGTCTACACCCCAGTCTAAAACCTCTGCTCTCTGCAATAGTCCTTGTGCACCCCAGTCTCCAATCTCTGCTCTCTGTATCAATCCTTCTGCACCTCAGTCTACAAGCTCTGCTCTCTGTAACGATCCTTCTGCACCTCAGTCTCCAAACTCTACTCTTTGTAACAGTGCTTGTGCACCTCAGTCTCCAACCTCTGCTCTCTGTAAGATCCTTCTGCAACCCAGTCTCCAAACTCTGCTCTCTGTACCAGGCTTTCTTCACCCCAGTTTCCAACATCTGCTCTCTGTATCTGTCCTTCTGCACCCCAGTCTTCAACCTCTGCTCTCTGCAATAATCCTTCTGCATCCTGTCTCCAACCTCTTCTCGCTGCAACAGTCCTTGTGCACCCAGTCTCCAACATCTTTTCTCTGCAACAGTTCTTCTGTACCTCAGTCTTCAAAGTCTACTCTCCTTAACAGTCCTTCTGTACATCAGTCTCCAACCTCTGCTTTCTGTAAGACCCTTTTAAACTTAGTCCAAATACTCTGCTCATTGAAACACATTCTGAACCCTAGTCTCCAATCTCTGCTCTCTGTAACAGGCCTTCTGCACCCCACTCTCCAACCACTGCTCTATGTAAGAGGAATTCTTCACCCAGTCCTCAACAGCTACTCTCTGCAACGATGCTTGTGCACCCCAGTCTACAACCTCTCCTCTCTGCAACAGTCCTTCTGCACCAAAGTCTCCAAACTCTGTTCTCTGCCATAGTCGTTCTGCATCCCAGTGTCTAACCTCTGCTCTCTATACCAGTCCTTCTATACCGGAGTCTCCAAACTCTGCTCTCTTTATCCGTCCTTCTGCACCCCAGTCTCCAACATCTGCTTTCTCTATAAGTCCTTCTGCACCCCAGTCTTCAATATCTGCTCTCTTTAACAGTCTTTCTTCACCTCAGTCTCCGATATCTGCTTTCTGCAAAAGTCCTCCTGCACCCCAATCTGCAACCTCTGCTCTTTGCAAAATTCCTTCTGCACCCCAGTCTCCTACCTGTGCTCTCTGTAAAAGTCCTTCTGCACCCAAATCTCAAACCTCTGCTCTCTCTAACGATGCTTCTGCACCCCAGTCTCTAACCTCTGCTCTCTGCAATGATCTTTCTGCACCTCAGTCTCCAACTTCTGCTCTCTGCAACGATCCTTCTGCATCCCAGTCTCAAACATCTGCACTCTGTAACAGTCCTTCTAGAACTCAGGCTCCAACCTCTGCTCTCTGCAACAGTCTTTTTGCACCCCAATCTCCAACATGTGCTCTCTTCAACAGTCCTTCTATACCCCAGTCTCCAACTTCTGCTCTGCTCTCTTAAACAGTCCTTCTGCACCCCACTCTCCAAACTCTGCTCTCTATAACAGTCCTTCTTCACCTCAGTCTCCAAACCATTTCTCTGAAAGAAACTTCTACAACCCAGTCTCCAAACTCTGCTCTCTGTAAAAGTTCTTCTGCACCACATTCATCAACCTCTGCTCTCAGCAACGGTCTTATGCACCCCAGTATCCAAACTCTGCTCTCCGCAAAGGTCCTTCTGTACCCCAGTCCCCAACCTAAGCTCTCTGAAAGATATTTCTGCACCCAAGTCTCCAAACTCTACTCTCTGTAACAGTACTTCTGCACCACAGACTCCAAACTATACTCTCTGTAACAATCCTTTTGCACATTAGTCTTTAACCTCTGCTCTCAGCAACGGTCCTTTTGCACCCCAGTCTCCAACTTCTGTTCTCTGCAACAGTCCTTCTGCACCACAGTCTGCAACATCTGCTCTCTGTTACAGTCCTTCTGTACTGCAGTCTCCAACCTCTTCTCATTGTAACGGTCCTTCTGGACCCCAGTCTCTCACCTCTGCTTTTGGTATCAGTCCTTCTGCACCCCAGTCTGCAACCTCTGCTCTCTATAACATTCCTTCTGCACCTCAGTCTCAATCTCTGCTCACTGTATCAGTCCCTCTGCACCCCTATTTCAAAACTCTGCTCTCTGAAACAGTCCTTCTGCATCTCAGTCTCCTACATCTGCTCTCTGCAACAGTCCGTCAGCACCCCAGATTCCAACTTCTGCTTTCTGCAACAGTCCTTTAACACCCAAGTCTCACCTCTGGTGTGTGCAACAGTCCTTCTGCACCCCAGTCTCCAAACTCTATTCTCTGTAACAATCCTTCTGTGCCTCAGTCTCCAACCTCTACTCTCTGTAACAGTCCTTCTACACCTCACTCTCCGACATCTGCTCTATGTAAGTTCCTTCTCCAACCCAGCCTCCAAACACTGCCCTCTGTAACAGTCCTTCTGCACGCCTTCTCCCAACACTCCTCTCTGTAACAGGCCTTCTGCACCCAAGTCTCCAAATTCTGTTCTCTATAACAATCCTTCTGCACCCCAGTCTCCAACCTCTGGGCTCTGTAACAGTCCTGCTGCATCTCGGTCTACAATCTCTGCTCTCTGTAAGATCCTTCTGCAACCTTGTGGAAAAACTCTGCTCTCTGTAACAGTCCTTCTGCACCTCATTCTCAAAACGCTGTTCTTTAATCACTCATTCTACACCCCAGTCGCCAACCCCTACTCTCTGTAACAATCCTTCTGTGCTGCAGTCTCTAAACTCTTCTGTCTGTAACGGTCCTACTGCACCCCTGTCTCCGACCTCTGCTTTCTGTATCAGTCCTTCTGAACCCCAGTCTCCAACCTCTGCTCTCTGTAACAGTCCTTCTGCACCTCAGTCTCCAAACTTTGCTATCTGCAACAGTCCTTATGCACCCCAGTCTCCAACCAGTCCTTCTGCACCATATTCTCCAAACTTTGCTCTCTGTTACAGTCTTTATATACCGCAGTCTCCAACCTCTGCTCTCTGTAACGGTTCCTCTGCCCTAATTTCCAACCTCTGCTTTCTGTAACAGTCCTTCTGCACCTCAGTCAACAAACTCTGCTCTCTGTAACAGTCCTGATGCACCTCAGTCTCCAACCTCTGCTCTCTGTTACAGTCCTTCTGCAAATTAGTCTGAAACCTCTGCTCTCTGCACGATCCTTCTGCACCCCAGTTTCCAATCACTGCTCTCTGTAATATTCATCCTGCCCCACAGTCACCAACCACTGCTCTCTGTAAGATTCTTCTGCAACCCAGACTCAAAACTCTGCTCTCTATAACAGTCCTTCTGCAACCCAATCTCCAACCTCTGCTCTCTGTTGCACGCCTTATGCACCCCAGTCTCCAAACTTTGCTGTCTTAAACAGTCTTTCTGTACGCCAGTCTGCAACCTCTGCTCTCTGTAACGGTCCTTCTGCACCCCAGTCTCACACCTCTGCTTTCTGTATCATAATTCTTCCTCCGAGTCTCCAAAGTCTGCTCTGTTTAACAGTCCTTCTCCATCTCAGTCACCAACCTCTGCTCTCTGCAACAGTCCTTCTGCATCCCAGTCTCCAACCTCTGCTTTCTGCAACATTCCTCTGCACCCCAGTCTCCAACCTGTGCTCTCTGTAACAGTCCTTCTGCACCACAGTCTCCCACCTCGTCTCTCTGTAACGATCCTTCTGCAGCCCAGTCTCCACCTCTGCTATCTTCAATGATTCTTCTGCAACTAAGTATCCAACTTCTGCTCTCTTCAACGATCCTTCTGCCCTCCAGTCTCCAAACTCTACTCTCTGTAACTATTTCTCTGCACCTCCGTCTCCAACCTCTGCTCTCTGCAACCCTCCTTCTGCACCCCAGTCTCCAACATCTGCTCTCTGTAACGGTCTTTCTGCACCCCAGTCTCAAACCTCTGCTTTCTGTGTAAGTCCTTCTGAACCACGGTTTCCAACCTATGCTCTCTGTAACAGTCCTTCTGCACCTCTGTCTCCAACCTCTGAACTCTGCAACCTTACTTGTGCACCCCATTCTCTAACCTCTGGTCTCTGCAACAGTGCTTCTGTAAAACAGTCTCCAAACTCTGCTCTCTATAACGGTCCTTCTGCACCCCAGTCTCAACCTCTGCTTACTGTATCAGTAATTCTGCACCAAAGTCTCAAATCTTTGCTCTCTGTAACATTATTTCTGCACCTCAGTCTCCAACGTCTTCTCTCTGCGACAGTTCTTCTGCACCCCAGTCTCCAAACTCTGCTCTCTGCAAAAGTTCTTCTGAACCCCATTCTCCAACATCTGCACTCTGAAACAATTCGTCTATAAACCATTCTCCAAACTCTGCTCTCTGTAACAGTCCTCCTTTATTGCAGTCTCCGAACTCTACTCTCTGCAACCGTCCTTCTTCACTCTAGTCTCAAAACTCTGCTTTCTGTATCAGTCATTCTGAACCCCAGTCTCCAACCTCTGCTCTCTGTAACAGTCCTTCTGCACCTCAGTCTCCAAATTCTGCTCTCTGCAACAGTCCTTCTGCACTCCAGTCTCCAACCTCTGTAATTTCCAACATTCCCTCTGCACCTCAGTCTGAAAACTCGGTTCTCTGCAACGATGCTTCTGCACCCCAGTCTCCAAACTCTGCTCTCTGTAACAGTCCTTTTCCACCTCAGTCTCCAACCTCTGCTCTCTGTAAGAACCTTCTGCAACTCTGTCTCCAAACTCTGCTCTTTGTAACAGTCCTTTTGCACCCCAGTCTCAAACCTCTGCTCTGTGCAAAAGTTCGTCTGAACCGCAGTCTCCAACATCTGCTCTATGAAAGATCCTTCTGCACCCCAGTCTCCAAACTCCGATCTCCGTAACAGTCCTTCTTCACCCGAGTCTCCAACCTTTGCTCTCTGTAACAATCCTTCTGCACCTTAGTCTTTAACATCTGCTCTCTGCAACGGTCCTTCTGCACCCCATTCTTCAACCTCTGTTGTCTGCTAGAGTACTTCAGCATGTCAATCTCCAAACTCTGCTCCCTACAAAAATCCTTCTGCACCCCAGTCTCCAACCATTACTCTCGGTAACATTGTTTCTGCACCTCAGTCTCCAAACTCTGCTCTATGTAAGATCCTTCTGCCACCCAGTCTCCAAACTCTGCTCTCTGCAACAGTCCTTCTGCACTCCAGTCTCCAACCTCTGTAATTTCCAACATTCCCTCTGCACCTCAGTCTGAAAACTCGGTTCTCTGCAACGATGCTTCTGCACCCCAGTCTCCAAACTCTGCTCTCTGTAACAGTCCTTTTCCACCTCAGTCTCCAACCTCTGCTGTCTGTAAGAACCTTCTGCAACTCTGTCTCCAATCTCTGCTCTTTGTAACAGTCCTTTTGCACCCCAGTCTCAAACCTCTGCTCTGTGCAAAAGTTCGTCTGAACCGCAGTCTCCAACATCTGCTCTATGAAAGATCCTTCTGCACCCCAGTCTCCAAACTCCGATCTCCGTAACAGTCCTTCTTCACCCGAGTCTCCAACCTTTGCTCTCTGTAACAATCCTTCTGCACCTTAGTCTTTAACATCTGCTCTCTGCAACGGTCCTTCTGCACACCATTCTCCAACCTCTGTTGTCTGCTAGAGTACTTCAGCATGTCAGTCTCCATACTCTGCTCCCTACAAAAATCCTTCTGCACCCCAGTCTCCAACCATTGCTCTCGGTAACATTTTTTCTGCACCTCAGTCTCCAAACTCTGCTCTATGTAAGATCCTTCTGCCACCCAGTCTCCAAACTCTGCTCTCTGTAACAGTCCTTCTGCACCCCAGTCTCCAACCTCTGCTCTGTGAAACAGTTCGTCTGCACACCACTCTCCAGGCTCTGCTCTCTGTAAGATCCTTCTGCACCCCAATCTCCAAACTCTAATCTCTGTAACAGTCCTTCTTCACCCTAGGCTCCAACCTCTGCTTCCTGCAACAATCCTTCTGAACCCCAGTCTCCAACTTCTGCTCTCTGCAACAGTTCTTCTTCATTCCAGTCTTTAACATCTACTCTTTGAAACAGTCCTTTTGCATCCCATTCTCCAAACTCTGCTCTCTGCAACAGTCCTTCTGTACCCTGGTCTCCACCCACTGCTCTCTGTAACAGTCCTTCTGAACCCCAGTCTCCAACCTCTGCTCTCTATAACAGTCCTCTGTACCTCAGTCACCAACATCTGCTCTCTGTAACAGGCCTTCTGCACCCCTGTCTCCAAACTCTGCCCTCTGTAACAGTTCTTCTGCACCCCAGTCTACAACCTCTGCTCTATGTGCAGTTCTTCTGCACTACAATCTCCAACCTCTGCTCTCTGTAATGAAACTTCTGCAACCAATTCTCAAACATCTGCTCTCTGCAAGGATCCTTCTTCTACCCATTCTCCAAACTCTGCTCCTTGTAACAGTCCTTTTTTTATCGCAGTCTCCAACCTCTTCTCTTTGTAATGGTCCTTCTGCTCACCAATTGCCAACCTCTGGTTTCTGTAACAGTCGTTCTACACCTCAGACTCCAAACTCTGCTCTCTTTAAAAGTCCTTCTGTGCCTCATTCTGAATCCTCTGCTCTCTGCAAGGATCCTTCTGCATCCCAGACTTCAACCAGTGCTCTCTGAAAAAGTTCTCCTGCACCTCAGTCTCCAACGTCTGCTTTCTGCAACAGTCCTTCTGCACCCCAGTCTCAAACCTCTGCGCTCTGCAATGATCCTTCTGCACCGCAGTCTCCAACGTCTGTCTCAGGAACAGTCTTTCTGACCCCAGTCTCCAGCCTCTGCTCTCTGTAAGATCCTTCTGCACCCCAGGTTCCAAACTCTGCTCTCTGTGACATTCCTTCTAAACCCCAGTCTCCAGCCTCTGTTCTTTGTAACAGTACTTCTGTGCCACAATCTCCAATCTCTGCTCACTGCAACATTTCTTCTGAACACCACTCTCAAAACTGTGCTCTCTGTAGCTGTTTTTCTGACCCCAGTCTTCAACCTCTGCTCTCTGTAACGATCCTTCTGCACTTCAGTCATCAACCTCTGCTCTCTGTAACAGTCCTTCTACACCTATGCCTCCAACCTCTCCTCTCTATACAAATCCTTCTGCACCTCAGTCTCCAACGTCTGCTCTCTTTAACAGTCCTTCTGCACCTCACTCTCCAACCGATGCTCTCTGTAACAGTCCTTCTACACCACAGTCTCCAAAGTCTACTCTCTGCAACAGTCCTTCTTCACCCCAGTATCCAACCTCTGCTCTCTGAAACACTCCTTCTGCAACCCAGTCTCAAACCTCTGCTCTCTGTAACAATCCTTCTTCACCTCAGTCTCAAAACTCTGTACTCTGCAACGTTCCTTCTGCACCTCAGTCAAAAACCTCTACTCTCTGTAACAGTTCTTCTGCACCTCATTCTCCAACCTCTTCTCTCTGTAGGAACCTTCTCCAACTTAGTCTCCAAACTCTGCTCTCTGTAACAGTCCTCTTGCACACCAGTCTCCAAACTCTGCTCTCTGCACTGATCCTTCTTCACACCAGTCTCCAACCTCTGCTCTCTGAAACAATACTTCTGAACCCTAGTCTTCAACATTTGCTCTCTGCAACAGTCCTTCTGCAACTCAGTCTTAAAACTCTGCTCTCTGCAACGATCATTCTGCACCTCAGTCTCCTACCTCTGCTCTCTGTAAGACCCTTCTGCATCCCAGTTTCCAAACGCTGCTCTCTGTAACAGTCCTTCTTAACAACAGTTTCGAACCTCGGCTCTCTGTAAGAGGAATTCTGCAACCCTGTCTCAAAACTCTGCTCTCTGTAACAGGCCTTCTGAAACCCAGTCTCCAACCTCTTCTCTCTGCAATGATTCTTCTCCACAACAGACTCAAACCTCTGCTCTAGGCAAAAGTCCTTCTGCATCCTTGTCTCCAACCTCTCCTCTCTGTAAGATCCTTATGCACTCCAGTCTCCAACCTCTCCTCTCTGTAACAATCCTTCTGTACCCCAGTCTCCAATATCTGCTCTCTGCAACAGTTCTTCTGCACTGCAGGCTGAAAACTATGCTCTCTGCAACGACCTTTCTGAAAGGTCTCAAACCTCTACTCTCTATAACAGTCTTTCTGTTCCTCAGTCTGAAAACTCTGCTCTCTGCATGATCCTTCTACACCCAGTCTCCACCCACTGCTCTCTGTAAGAGTCCACCTACACCTCACTAACCAAACTCTGCTCTTTGTAAGATCCTTCAGCAACCCAGTCTCCTAACACTGCTCTCTATAACAGTCTTTCTGCACCGCACTCTCCAACCTCTCCTCTCTGTAACAGGCCTTCTGCACGGCAGTCTCCAAACTCTGCTATCTGCAACGATATTTCTGCACCCCAGTCTCCAACCACTGCTCTCTTCAATGATCCTACTAAACTCCAGTCTCCAACCTCTGATCTCTGCAACAGTACTTCTGCACCTCAGTCTCCAACTTCTCCTCTCTGTAAGATCCTTCTGCACCCGTTTCTCCAAGCTCTGCTCCTTGCAACGATCCTTCTGCACCCCAGTCTCCAACCGCTTCTCTATGTAAAAGAAATTTTGCACCTCAGTCTCCAATCTCTGCTCTCTGCAACAGTCCTTCTGCACCTCAGTCTCCAACCTCTGCTGTCTGCAACAGTCCTTCTGAAACCCAGTCTCCAACCTCTGCTCTCTGCAACAGTCCTTCTGCAACACAGTCTCCAATCTCTGCTCTCTGTAAGATTCTTCTGCACTCCAGTATCCAAACTCTGCTCTCTGTAACCTTCCGTCTCCAACCCAGTCTTTAACCTCTGCTTTCTGCAAGTGTCCTGCGGCACTCCAGTCTCCAACCTCTGTCCTCTGCAACAGTCTTTCTGCACTCCAGTCTCCAAACTCTGCTTTCTGTATCAGTCCTTCTGAAGCCCAGTCTCAAACCTCTGTTCTCTGTATATATCCTTCTGAACCTCAGTCTCCAACCTGTTCTCTCTGTAACATTCCTTCTGCACCCCAGTCTCCAACCTCTGCTCTCTGTAACAGTTTTTCTATACTGCATTCTCCAAATCCTAGTCTCTGTAATGGTCCTTCTGCACCCCAATTTCAAACCTCTACTTAGTGTAACAGTCCTTCTGCACCTCAGTTTCCACCTCTGCTCTCTGTAACAGACCCTCTGCAACTCAGTCTGACACCTCTGCTCTCTGCACGATACTTCTGCACCCCAGTCTTCAACCAATACTCTCTGCAACAGTCTTTCTGAACGCCAGTCTCCAACCTCTGCTCTCTGCAATGATCCTACTGCATCCCAGTCTCCAATCTCTGATCTCTGCAACAGTCCTTCTGCACCTCAGCCTCCAGCTTCTGCTCTCTGTAAGTTTCTTCTGCACCCCTGTATGAAACCTCTGCTCTGTGTAACAGTCCTTCTGCACCAGAGTCTTTAACCTCTTCTCTCTGTAGCAGGACTTCCACACCTCATTCTCCAAACCCTGCTCTCTACAAAAGTCCTTCTGCACCACAGACTCCAACCTCTGCTATCTACAACAGTCCTTCTTCACCCTAGTTACCAACATCTGCTCTCTGCAACAGACCTTCTGCACCCCAGTCTTCAACATCTGCTCTCTGCAACAGTCATTCTGCACCTCAGTCTCCCAACTGTGCTCTCTGTTTTATCCTTCTGCAACTCAGTCTTTAAACTCTGCACTCTGTAAATTCCTTCTGCACAACAGTCTCCAACCTCTGCTCTCTCTAACAGGACTTTTGGAACCCAGTCTCCAAACTCTGCTCTCTGTGATAGGCCTTCTGCACCCCAGTTTCCAACCTCTTCTCTCTGCAACGATTCTTCTCCACCAAAGTCTCCTACATCTACTCTCTGCAACAGTCCGTTTGCACACCAGTCTCCAATCTCTGCTCTCTGTAAGATCCATCTGAACCCCAGTCTCCAACCTCTGCTCTCTGTAACAGTCCTTCAGCAACCCAGTCTCCAAAATCTGCTCTCTGTAACAGTCTTTCTGCACCTCAGTCTCCAACCTCTGCTCTCTGTATTATCCTTCTGAAAATCAGTCCTTTTTTTTCTTTTTTTTATTGATTGTTCAAAACATTACAAAGCTCAAGACATATCATCTTTCATACATTCGACTCAATTGGGTTTTGAACTCCCCAAATACATAATACAGACTCACTTCTGTTACATACTCACAAATTTCACATAATGGCATATTAGTGACTGTTGTATACTACTACCTTTCCTATCCCCTACTATCCCCCCTCCCCTCTCCTCCCCTCCCATCTTCCCTCTCTACCTCCTCTGCTGTTGTTCAATTCTCTCCCCTTTTTCCCCCCACCCACTTGCCCCTCATAACCTCTTATAATTTTGTGTATCACTGAAGGTCTCCTACCATTTCCATATGTTTTCCCTTCTCTCTTCCTTTCTCTCCCCCCATTCGTCTTAGTTTACTGTTAGTCTTTTCCTCATGCTCTTCCTTCCTGTTCTATTCTTAGTGGCTCTCTTTATATCAAAGAAGACATTTGACATTTGTTTTTTAGGGCTTGGCTAGCTTCACTTAGCATAATCTGCTCTAATGTCATCCATTTCCCTGCAAATTCTATGATTTTGTAGTTTCTTAGTGCTGCATAATACTCCATTGTGTATAGCTGCCACAATTTTTTTATCCATTCATCTATTGAAGGGCATCTAGGTTGGTTCCACAGTCTAGCTATTGTGAATTGTGCTGCTATAATCATTGATGTGGCCGTATCCGTATAGTGCGCTCTTTTAAGGTCCTCAGGGAATAGTCCAAGAAGGGCAATAGCTGGGTCAAATGGTGGATCCATTCCCAGCTTTCCCAGGAATCTCCATACTGCTTTCCAAATTGGCCTCACCATTTTGCAGTCCCACCAGCAGTGAACAAGTGTGCCCTTTTCCTCACATCCTCGCCAACACTTATTGTTGTTTGACTTCATAATGGCTGCCAATCTTACAGGAGTGAAATGGTATTTTAGGGTGGTTTTGATTTGCATTTCTCTGATTGCTAGAGATGGTGAGCATTTTCTCATGTGCTTGTGGATTGATTGTATGTCCTCCTCTGAGAAGTGTCTGTTCAGGTCCTTGGCCCATTTGTTGATTGGATTATTTGTTATCTTATTGTTTAATTTTTTGAGTTCTTTGTACATTCTGGATATTAGGGCTCTGTCTGAGGTGTGAGGGGTAAAAATTTGTTCCCAGGATGTAGGCTCTCTATTTACCTCTTTTACTGTTTCTCTTGCTGAGAAAAAACTTTTTAGTTTAAGTAGGTCCCATTTGTTTATTCTTGTTATTAACTCTTGGGCTACGGGCGTTCTATTAAGGAATTTGGAGCCCGACCCCACAATATGTAGATCGTAGCCAACTTTTCCTTCTATCAGACGCAGTGTCTCTGTTTTTATATCTAGCTCCTTGATCCATTTTGAGTTAACTTTTGTGGCTGGCGAGAGAAAAGGATTCAATTTCATTTTGTTGCATATGGATTTCCAATTTTCCCAACACCATTTGTTGAAGATGCTATCCTTCCTCCATTGCTTGTTTTTAGCCCCTTTATCAAATATAAGATAGTTGTAACTTTGTGGATTAGTCTCTGTATCCTCTATTCTGTACCATTGGTCCACCTGCCTGTTTTGGTACCAGTACCATGCTGTTTTTGTTACTATTGCTTTGTAGTACAGTTTGAGCTCTGGTATCGCTATACCTCCAGATTCACACTTCCTGCTTAGAATTGCTTTTGCTATTCTGGGTCTTTTGTTTTTCCATATGAATTTTATGATTGCTTTATCTATTTCTACAAGAAATGTCTTTGGGATTCTGATTGGCATCGCATTAAACCTGTAGAGAACTTTGGGTAATATCGCCATTTTGATGATGTTAGTTCTGCCTATCCATGAACAGGGTACATTTTTCCATCTTCTGAGATCTTCTATCTCTCTCTTTAGGGTTCTGTAGTTTTCATTGTATAAATCTTTCACCTCTTTTGTTAGGTTGATTCCCAAGTATCTTATTTTCTTTGAGGATATTGTGAATGGAGTGGTTTTCCTTATTTCCATTTCAGAGGTTTGGTTGCTGATATACAGGAATTCCTTTGATTTGTGCATGTTGATTTTATATCCTGCCACTTTGCTGAATTCATTTATTAACTCTAGCAGCTTCTTTGTAGATCCTTTTGGGTCTGTTAAGTAAATTATTATGTCATCTGCAAATAGTGATAATTTAATTTCTTCTTTTCCTATTTTTATGCCTTTAATTTCTTTTGTCTCTCTAATTGCTCTGGCTAGTACTTCGAGAACTAAATTGAATAGAAGTGGTGATAGAGGACATCCCTGTCTTGTTCCAGATTTTAGAGGGAATGCCTTCAGTTTTTCTCCGTTTAGGATGATGCTAGCCTGAGGTTTAGCATATATAGCTTTTACAATGTTGAGGTAAGTTCCTGTTATCCCCAGTTTTTCTAATGTTTTGAACATAAAGGGATGTTGTATTTTGTCAAATGCTTTTTCTGCATCTATCGAGATGATCATATGGTTCTTGTCTTTAAGCCTATTGATGTGGTGAATAGCATGTATTGATTTCCGTATATTCAACCAGCCTTGCATTCCAGGGATGAATCCTACTTGATCATGGTGCACAAGTTTTCTGATATGTTTTTGTATTCGATTCGCCAGAATTTTATTGAGAATTTTTGCATCCAAATTCATTAGAGATATTGGTCTGTAGTTTTCTTTCTTTGAAGTGTCTTTGTCTGGTTTTGGGATCAGGGTGATGTTGGCCTCATAGAATGAATTTGGAAGAGCTCCTTCTTTTTCTATTTCTTGAAATAGTTTGAAAAGTATTGGTATTAGTTCTTCTTTGAAGGTTTTGTAGAACTCCGCTGTTTTGTAGAACTCCATCAGGTCCAGGGCTTTTCTTGGTTGGTAGTCTTTTGATGGCTTCTTCTATTTCTTCCTTTGTTATTGTCGTTTAAATTGTGTGTATCTTCCTGTCTCAATCTGGGAAATCATATGCCTTAAGAAATTTATCGATATCTTCGCTATCTTCTATTTTATTAGAATATATGGTTTCAAAATACTTTCTAATTATCTTCTGTATTTCTGTAGTGTCTGTTGTGATATTGCCTTTTCATCCCGTATATTAGTAATTTGAGTTCTCTCTCTTCTTCTTTTTGTTAGCATAGCTAAGGGCTTGTCTATCTTATTTATTTTTTCAAAGAACCAACTTTTAGTTTTATCAATTTTTTCAATTTTTTTTGTTTCAATTTCGTTTATGTCTGCTCTAATTTTAATTATTTCTTGTCTTCTAATACAATTGCTGTTGTTTTGTTCTTCCTTTTCTAGGTTTTTGAGGTGTAGTGTGAGTTCATTTATTTGTTGGTTTTTTCTTTTTTTGATGAAAGAACTCCAGGATATGAATTTTCCTCTTAAAACTGCTTTCATTGTGTCCCATAGATTCCAGTATGTTGTGTCTGTATTATCATTTGACTCTAAGAATTTTTTATCTCTTCCTTTATGTCTTCTGTAACCCATTGATCATTCAATAACATATTGTTCATTTTCCATGTGGTGTAGGATTTTTCCTTTTTTTATCATTGATTTCCAATTTCATTCCATTATGGTCAGATATGGTGCATGGTATTATCTCCACACTTTTATATTTACTAAGATTTGCTTTATGGCATAATATATGGTCTATTTTTGAGTAGGATCCATGTGCTGCTGAGAAGAACGTGTATCCACTTGATGATGGTTGGTATATTCTATATATGTCAGTTAGGTCTAGGTTATTGATTGTGCTGTTGAGTTCTATAGTTTCTTTATTCAGTTTTTGTCTAGAGGATCTGTCTAATGGCAAGAGCGGTGTTTTGAAGTCACCCGTAATTATTGTGTTATGGTCTATTTGACTCTTGAACTTGAGGAGCGTTTGTTTTATGTAGATTGCAGCTCCATTGTTTGGTGCATACAAATTGATAGTTGTTATGTCTTGTTGGTGGATGGTCCCTTTTAACAGTATATAGTGTCCTTCTTTATCCTTCTTAATTAACTTAGGTTTGAAGTTGATTTTATTTGATATGAGTATGGCCACTCCTGCTTGCTTCCGAGGGCCATGTGAGTGGTATGATTTTTCTCAACCTTTTACCTTCAGCCTGTGTATGTCTTTTCCTATCATATGAGTCTCCTGAAGGCAGCATATTGTTGGATTTGTTTTTGTGATCCAGGTTGCTAGCCTATGTCTCTTGATTGGTGAGTTTAGGCCATTAACATTTAAAGTTACAATTGAGATATGATTTGTACTTCCAGTCATGCTTCTTTATTTATTTATTTTAGTTTGGCTAGTTTTACTTTTTTGGTTATTTTCCTCTTTAAACTCTTCTTTCTGTAACAGTCCTTCTGCACCCCAGTCTCCAACCTCTGCTCTCTGTAATAGTCCTTCTGTTCCGCAGTCTTCAAACTCTGTTTTATTTAGTGGTCCTTCTGCACCCCAGTTTCCAAACTCTGCTTTCTGTATCAGTCCTTCTGCACCACAGTCTCCAAACTCTGCTGCTGTAACAGTCCTTCTGCACCTCAGTTTTCTGCAACCTCTGCTTTCTTCAATAGTCTACTGCACTCCAGTCTCCAACCTATGCTCTCTGCAACAGTCTTTCTGAACCCCAGTCTCCAACCTCCTCTGTGCAACAGTCCTTCTGCACCCCAGTCTCCAACATCTGATTTCTGCAACAGTCCTTCTCAACCCCAGTCTCCAACCTCTGCTCTCCTAAAAAGTCCTTCTGTACTGCAGTTTCCAAACTCTTCTCTCTGTAACTGTCCTTATGCACACCAGTCTCCAACCCCTGATTACTCTATCAGTCCTTCTGCACTCAAGTCTCCAACCTCTACTCTCTGTAGAGTCCTTCTGCACTTCAGTCTCCAAATTCTGCTGTTTGCAACAGTCTTTCTGCACCCCAATCTCTAACCTCTGCTCTCTGCAAAAGTCTTTTTCAACACCAGTCTCCAACCTCTATTCTCTGCAATAATCCTTCTGCACCCAAGTCTCCAACCTCTACTCTGTACAACAGTCTTTCTGCACCCCAGTCTCCAACATCTGCTCTCCACAATAGTCCTTTTGCACCCCAGTCTCCAATCTCTGCTTTCTGTATCAGTACTTCTGCAATCAAGTCTCTAACCACTGCTCTCTGTAACAGTCCTTCGGCACCCCAGACTCCAAATTTTGGTCTCAGCAACAGTCCTTTTCCACCCCAATCTCCAACGTCTCCTCTCCACAACAGTTCTTCTGCACCCCAGTCTCCAACCCCTACTCTCTGCAACAGTCCTTCTGCACCCCAGTCTCCATCCTCCTCTCTGCAAAAGTCCTTCTGCACCCCAGTCTTCAACATCTGATCTCTGCAACAGTCCTTCTCCACCCCAGTCTCCAACCTCTGCTCTCTGTAACAGTCCTTCTGTTCTGCAGTTTCCAAACACTTCTCTCTGTAAAGGTCCCTCTGCACCCCAGGCTCTAACCTCTTCTTTCTGTATCAATCCTTCTGCAATCAAGTCGCCAACCTCTGCTCTCTGTAACAGTCCTTCTGCATCCCAGTGTCCAAATACTGCTCACTTCAACAGTCCTTCTGCACCCGAATCTCCAAACTCTGCTCTCTACAACAGTCCTTCTACACCCCAGTATCCAATCTCTGCTCTCTGTATCAATCCTTTAGCACCTCAGTCTTCTAGTCTTCACTCTGCAACTGTCCTTCTGCACCCCAGTCTCCAAGCTCTTTTTTCTAGAACACTTCTTCTGCACCCAGGTCTTCAACCTCTGCTCTCTGTAACAGTCCTTCTGTTCCGAGGTCTCCAACCTCTGTTTTCTTTAATGGTCCTTCTGACCCTAGTTTCAAACCTCTGCTTTCTGTGTCAGTCTTTCTGCACCACAGTCTCCAAACTCTTCTGCTGTAACAGTCCTTCTGCACATCAGTCTGCAACCTCTGCTCTCTTAAATAGTCGTTCTGCACCCCAGTCTCCAACCTCTGCTTTCTGTATCAGTTTTTCTGCACCCCAGTCTCCAAACTCTGCTCTCTTTAACAGTCCTTTTCCACTTTATTCTTCAACCTCTACTCTCTGCAGCAGTCCTGTGGCACCCCAATCTACAAATGCTACTCTCTGCAACAGTCTTTCTCAACCCCAGTCTCCAACCTCTACTCTATGCAACAGTTCTTCTGCACCCCAATCTCCAAACTCTACTCTCTGCAATAGTCCTTCTGCACCCAAGTCTCCAACTCTAATCTATGCAACAGTCTTTCTGCACCCCAGTCTCCAACATCTGCTCTCTACAATAGTCCCTCTGCACCCCAGTCTCCAAACTCTGCTTTCTGTATCAGTACTTCTGCACTCAAGTCTCTAACCACTGCTCTCTGTAAGAGTCCTTCTGCACCTCGGACTCCAAATTTTGGTCTCAGCAACAGTCCTTCTCCACCCCAATCTACAACCCCTACTCTCTGCAACAGCCTTTCTGCACCCAGGTGACCAAGGTCTGCTTTCTGTATCAGTCCTTTTAAACCCCAGTCTCCAACCTATGCTCTCTGTAACAGTCCTTCTGCACCTCAGTCTCCAACCTCTACTCTCTGCAGCAGTCCTTCTCCACCCCAGTCTCCAACATCTGCTCTCCTTAAAAGTCCTTCTGTACTGCAGTTTCCAAACTCTTCTCTCTGTAACTGTCCTTCTGCACAGCAGTCTCCAACCCCTGATTACTCTATCAGTCCTTCTGCACTCAAGTCTCCAACCTCTGCTCTCTGTACAGTCCTTCTGCATCTCAGTCTCCAAATTCTGCTGTTTGCAACAGTCTTTCTGCACCCCAATCTCTAACCTCTGCTCTCTGCAACAGTCCTTCTGCACCCTAGTCTCCATCCTCTGCACTCCGCAA
Source organism: Ictidomys tridecemlineatus (assembly GCF_052094955.1). Classification (NCBI taxonomy): domain Eukaryota; kingdom Metazoa; phylum Chordata; class Mammalia; order Rodentia; family Sciuridae; genus Ictidomys; species Ictidomys tridecemlineatus. The sequence goes on from NW_027524012.1 coordinate 124,829, forward strand.
CAGTCCTTCTGCACCTCAGTCTCCAACCTCTGTTCTCTGCAATGGTCTTTCTACACCTCAGTCTTCAACATCTACTTTCTGTAACAGTCCTTCTGCACCTCAGTCTCCAACCTCTGCTCTCTGTATTATCCTTCTGAAAATAAGTCTCCAAACTCTGCTTTCTGTAACAGTTCTTCTGCACCCCAGTCACCAAACTCTGCTCTCTGTATCAGTCCTTATATTCCGCAGTCTCCAACCTCTGTTTTCTTTAATGGTCCTTCTACACCCCAGTTTCCAACTTCTGCTTTCTGTATCAGTCCTTCTGCACCACAGTCTCCAAACTCTGCTGCTGTAACAGTCCTCTGAAACTCAGTCTGCAACCTCTACTCTCTGCAATAGTCCTACTGCACCACAGTCTCCAAACTCTGCTCTCTGCAACACTCCATCTGCACCCCAGTTTCCAACATCTGCTCTGGACAACTGTCCTTCTCCACCCTAGTCTCCAACCTCTGCTCTTTGCAACAGTCTTTCTGCACCCCAGTCTCCAACCTCTGCTTTCTGTATCAGTCTTTCTGCAACCCAGTCTCCAACCTCTGCTCTCTGTAACAGTCCTTCTCCACTTCAGTCTCAGACCTCTGCTCTCTGTAACTGTCCAGTTGCACCCCAATCTCCAAATGCTACTCTCTGCAACAGTCTTTCTCCAACCCAGTCTCCAAACTCGTCTCTCTGCAACAGTTCTCCTGCAAACCAATTTCCAACCTCTACTCTCTGTAATAGTCTTTCTGCACCCAAGTCTCCAACCTCTACTCTATGCAACAGTCCTTCTGCACACCAGTCTCCAACATCTGCTCTCTACAACAGTCTTTCTGCACCCCAGTCTCCAATCTCTGATTTTTGTATCAGTACTACTGCACTCAAGTCTCTAACCACTGCTCTCTGTAAAATTCCTTCTGCACCTCAGTCTCCAATTTCTGCTCTCAGCAACAGTCTTTCTCCACCCCAATCTCCAACGTCTGCTCTCTGCAACAGTACTTCTGCACCCCAGTCTCCAACCCCTACTCTCTGGAACAGTCTTTCTGCAAACTAGTCTCCAACTTCCTCTCTGCAACAGTGCTTCTGCACCCCAGTCTTCAACATCTTATCTCTGAAACAGTACTTCTCCACCCCGGTCTCCAACCTTTGATCTCTGTAACAGTCCTTCTGTACTGCAGTTTCCAAACTATTCTCTCTATAACTGTCCTGCACACCAGTCTTCAAACCCTGCTTTCTCTATCAGTCCTTCTGCACTCAAGTCTCCAAACTCTTCTCTCTTTACAGTCCTTCTGCACCTCAGTCTCAAAATTCTGCTCTCTGCAACAGTCCTTCTACAGCAAAGTCTCCAACCTCTGCACTCCTCAACAGTCCTTCTGCACCTCAGTCTCCAACCTCTGCTCTCTACAATGGTCTTTCTACACCTCAGTCTTCAACATCTACTCTCTGTAACAGTCCTTCTGCACCTCAGTCTCCAATTTCTGCTCTCTGTATGATCCTTCTAAAAAGAAGTCTCCAAACTCTACTTTCTGTAACAGTCCTTCTGCACCCAAGTCTCAAAAGTCTGCTCTCTGTAACAGGCCTTCTGCACACCAGTCTCCATCTTCTGCTCTCTGTAACAGGCCTTCTGCACCCAAGTCTCTGAACTCTGCTCTCTTTAACAGTCATTCTGCACCTTAGTCTCCAAACTCTGCTCTCTGTAAAAGTCCTTCTGCAACTCAGTCTCCAAACTCTGCTCTTTGTAAGATCCTTCTGCATCCCAGTCTCCAAACTCTGCTTTCAGTATCAGTCATGCACCCCAGTCTCCAAACACTGCTCTTTAGAACACTCGTTCTATACCCCAGTCTCTATACTCTACTCTCTGCAATGATCCTTCTGAACCCCAGTCTCCAACCTCTGCTCTCTGCAAGAATCCTGTGGCACCCCAATCTTCAAATGTTACTCTCTGCAACAGTCTTTCTCCACCCCAGTCTTCAACCTCTGCTCTCTGGAACAGTTCTCCTGCAACCCAATCTGCAACCTCTACTCTCTGCAATAGTCCTTCGGCACCCAAGTCTCCAAACTCTGCTCTATGCAACAGTCCTTCTGCACCCCAGTCTCCATCATCTGCTCTCTACAACAGTCCTTCTGCACAACAGTCTCCAAACTCTGCTCTCTTGTACATTCCTTCTGCACCTCACTCTGCAACTTCTGCTCTCTACAACAGTCCTTCTGTACCTCAGTTTTCAACCTCTGCTCTCTGCAACAGTCCTTCCTCACCCCAGTCTCCAAAATATGTTCTCTGTAATAGTCCTTTTCCACTGCAATCTCCAACCTATGCTTACCGTAACAGTCCTTCTGTACTGCAGTTTCCAACCTCTGCTCTCTCTAATGGTATTTCTGCACCCCAGTCTCCAAACTCTGCTTTCTGTATCAGTCCTTCTGCACCCCGGTCTCTAAACTCTGGTCTCTGTAACAGTCCTTCTGCACCTCAGACTCCAAACTCTGCTCTCTGCAACAGTACTTCTGCGCCCCAATCTCAAACCTCTGCTATCTGCAACACTCCTTCTTAACCTCAGTGTTATAATTCTGCTCTCTGTAAGATCCTTCTGAAACCCAGTCTCCAACCTCTGCTTTCTGCAATGATCCATCTGCACCCGAGTCTTCAACCTCTGTTCACTACAACACTTATTCTGCACCCCAATCTCCATCCTGTGCTCTTTGTTACAGTCCTTCTGTACAGCAGTCTTCAACCCCTGTTGTCTGTACGGGTTTTTCTGTACCCAAGTATCCAACCTCTGCTTTTTCTATCAGTCATTCTCCCCCACATTCTCCAAACTCTGCTCTCTGTAACAGTTCTTCTGCACCACAGTCTGCAACCTCTGCTCTCTGCAATACTCCTTCTCCACCTCAGTCTCAAAACTCTGCTCTCTGCATCAGTCTTTCTGCACCCAAGTCACCAAGGTCTGCTTTCTGTATCAGTCCTTCTAAACCCCAGTCTCCACCCTATGCTCTCTATAGCAGTCCTTCTGCACCTCAGTCTCCAACCTCTACTCTCTGCAGCAGTCCTTCTCCAACCCAGTCTCCAACCTCTGCTGTCGGCAACAATCCTTCTGGACGCCAATCTCCAAACTCTACTCTCTGCAAAAGTCGTTCTACACCACAGTCTGCAACCTCTGCTTTCTGTAACAGGCCTTCTGCACCTCAGTCTGAAAAATCTGCTCTCTGCAACGATTCTTCTGCACATCAGTCTCCAACCTCTGCTCTCTGTAACAGTCCTTCTGTACCTCAGTCTCCAACCTCTGCTCTCTGTAAGATCCTCTTGCAACCCAGTCTTTAAACTCTGCTCTCTGTAACTGTCCTTCCGCACCCCAGTCTCCAAGCCCTGCTCTGTAACAGGTCTTCTGCTCCCCAATCTCCAAACTCTGCTTTCTGTAACAGGCCTTTTGACCCCAGTCTCCAACCTCTTCTCTCTTCAACAATCCTTCTGCACCCCAGTCTCCAACCTATGCTGTCTGTCAGATCCTTCTGCACACCTGTCTCCAACCACTGCTCTCTGAAACAGTCCTTCTGTACCGCAGTCTCCAACCTATGGTATCTGTAAGGGTCCTTCTGCACCTCAGTCTCCAACCTGTGCTCTGTGAAATACATACTGCACCCCAGTCTTCAACCTGTGCTCTCTGTAAAAGTCCTTCTGCACCACAGTCTCTAAACTCTGCTCTCTTTAACAAACCTTCTGCACCCCAGTCTCCAACCACTGCTCTCTGCAACGACCCTACTGCATCCCAGTCTCAAAACTCTGTTCTCTAAAACAGTTAATCAGCATGCCAGTCTCCAACCTCTGCTCTCTGCAACAGTCCTTCTGTACTGCAGTCTCCAATCTTTGTTCTTTGTCAGGGTCCTTATTCACCACAGTATCCAACCTCAGCTTTCTGTATCTGTCGATTTTCACCGCAGTCTGCAATCTCTGCCCGCTATAACAGTCCTTCTGCAACTCAGTCTGCAAACTCTGCTCTGTGCAACAGTCCTTCACACCCCAGTTTCCATCCTTTGCTCTCTGCAACAGTCCTTTTGAACCACAGACTCCAACATCTGCTCTCTGAAACAGTTCATTTCCACCACAGTCTCCAACCTCTGCTCTCTGTAACAGTCCTTCTGTACTGCAGTCTCCAAACTCTGCTCTCTGTAAGGGTCCTTCAGCACCCCAGTTGCCAAACTCTGCTTTCTGTATCAGTTCTTGTGTACCCCAGTCTCCAACCTCTGCTCTCTGTATCAATCCTTCTGCACCTCAGTCTCCAAGTCTTCTCTCTGAAACGGTCTTTCTGCACCTCAGTCTCCAACCTCTCTCTTCTCTCTGTAACAGTGCTTCTGGGCCTCAGTCTCCAAACTCTTTTCTCTGTAACATCCTTCTACAACCTAGTCTCCAAACTCTGCTCTCTGTAACAGTCCTTCTGCACCCCAGTCTCCAACCGCTGCTCTCTGTATCAGGCCTTCTGCAGTCAAGTCTCCAATCTCTTCTCTCTGTAAGACGCCTTCAGCACCCCAGTCTAAAACCTCTACTCTCTGCAACGAGCCTTCTGCACCCCAGTCTCTAACCTCTGCTCTCTGCAAAATTCCTTCTGCACCTCATTCTCCAACCTTGCTCTCTGCAACAGTCCTTGTGCACCCCAGTCTCCAACCTCTGCTCTCTGTATCAATCCTTCTGCACCTCAGTCTCCAAGTCTTCTCTCTGAAACGGTCCTTCTGCACCTCAGTCTCCAACCTCTTCTCTCTGTGACAGTGCTTCTGGGCCTCAGTCTCCAAACTCTGCTCTCTGTAATATCCTTCTGCAAACTAGTCTCCAAACTCTGCTCTCTACAACAGTCCTTCTGCACGCCAGTCTCCAAATCTGCTCTCTGTAGCAGGCCTTCTGCACCCAAGTCTCCAACCACTGCTCTCTGCAACGATCCTTCTGCACCCCAGTCTTTAACCTCTTCTCTCTGCAATGATCCTACTGCACCCCCGTCTCTAATCTCTGATCTCTACAACAGTCCTTCTGCAACTCACTCTCCAACCTTTGCTCTCCGCAACAGTTCTTCTGCACCCCAGTCTCCAAACTCTGCTCTCTGCAGCATTCCCCTGGCACCCTAGTTACCAACATCTGCTCTCTCTTACACTCCTTCTGCACTCCAGTCTCCAACCTCTGCTCTCTGTAACAGTCCTCCTGTACTGCGGAATCAAAACTCTGCTCTCTGCAATGGTCTTTCTGCACCCCAGACTGCAATCTCTACTTTCTCTGTCAGTCCTTCTGCACCCCAGTCTCCAACCTCTGCTCTCTATAACAGTCCTTCTGCACCTCAGTCTCCAACCTCTGCTCTCTGCAACAGTCCTTCTGCACCACAGACTCCAAACTCGGCTATGTGCAACAGTCCATCTGCACCCAAGTCTCCAAACTCTGCTCTCTGTAACAATCCTTCTGCACCTCAGTCTCAAAACTGTGTACTCCTCAACGTTACTTCTGAACATAGGTCTCCAACATCTACTCTCTGTAACAGTCTTTCTGCACCTCATTCTGTAGAATCCTTCTTCAACCCAGTCTCCAAACTCTGCTCTCTGTAACTGTCCTTGTGCACACCAGTCTCCAACAACTGCTCTCTGCATCGATCCTTCCTCACCCCAGTCTCCATCCTCTGCTCTCTGCAACAGTCCTTCTGCACACCAGTCTCAAACATCTGCTCTCTGCAACAGTCCTTCTGCAACTCAGTCTAAAACTTTGCTCTCTACAATGATCCTTCTGCACCTCAGTCTCCTACATCTGCTCTCTGTAAGACCCTTCTAGAACCCAGTCTCCAAACTCTGCTCTCTGTAAAGGTCCTTCTGCTGAATAGTTTCCAACATCTACTCTCTTTAACAGGAATTTTGCAATCCAGTCTCGAAACTCTGCTCTCTGTAATAGGCCTTCAGTACCCAAGTCTCCAACCTCTTCTCTCTTCAATGATTTTTCTCCACCCCAGTCTCCAAACTCTGCTCTCGGCAACAGTCCTTCTGCACCCTAGTCACCAATCTCTGCTCTCTATAAGATCTTCATGACTCCAGTCTCCAAACTCTGCTCTCTGTAACAATCCTTCTGCACCCCAGTCTTCAACATCTGCTCTCTGCAACAGTTCTTCTGCACCTCAGTCTGAAAACTCATCTCTCTGCAAGGACCCTTCTGCACCCCAGTTTCCTACTTCTACTCTGTGTAACAGTCCTGCTTCACCTCAGTCTCACAAGTCTGCTCTCTCTAATATCCTTCTGCAACTTAGTGTTTAAACTCTGCACTCTGTAACAGTCCTGCTGCACAACAGTCTCCAACCTCTGCTCTTTGTAGCAGGACTTCTGAAACTTAGTCTCCGACCTCTGCTCTCTATAACAGGCCTTCTGCACCCCAGTCTCCAACCTCTTCTCTCTGCATCGATTCTTCTCTACCCAAGTCTCCAAAGTATGCTCTCTGCAACAGTCCTTTTGCAACCCAGTCTCCAAACTTTGCTCTCTCTAAGATTCATTTGAACCCCAGTCTCCAACCTCTGCTCTCTTTTACAGTCCTTCTGAACACCAGTCTCCAAATTCTGCTCTCTGTAACTGTCCTTCCGCACCTTAGTGTGCAAACTCTGCTCTCTGTAACAGTCCATCTGCACCTCAGTCTCTAAAATCTGCTCTCTGTAACACTCCTTCTACACCCCAGTCTCCAACCTCTGCTCTCTGTAACAGTCCTTCTGCAACCAGGTCTCCAACATCTGCTCTCTGCCACAGTCCTTCTTCACCCCAGTCTTCAAACAATGCTCTCTGCAAAGATCCTTCTGGACCCCAGTCTCCAAAGTTTGCTCTCTGCAACAGTCCTTCTGCACCACAGTCTCCAACCTCTGATCTCTGTAAGATCATTCTGCAATCCAGTTTCCAAAATCTTCTCTCTCTAATACGTTTTCTCCACCACAGTCTCAAACCTCTGCTTCCTGCGAGGGTCCTACAGCACACCAGTCTCAAAACTCTTTTCTCTGTAACAGTCCTTCTGCTCCCCAGTCTCCAACATCTGCTCTCTGTACCGTCCTTCTGTATCGCAGTATCCTTCCTCTGCTCTCTGTAATGGTCCTTCTGCAACCCAGTCTCCTACCTCTGCTTTTGAATCAGTTTTTCTTAACCCCAGTCTCCAAACTTTTCTCTCTGTATCTTTCCTTCTGCACCTCAGTCTCCATCCTGTGATTTCTGTAACAGTCCTTCTGCACCCCAGTCTTCAAATTCTGTAGTCTGTAACTGTCCTTCTGCACCCCAGTCTCAAACCTATGTTCTCTGCAACAGTCCTTCTGCATCCCAGTCTCCAAACTCTGCTCTCTGCAACAGTCCTTCTGCACCAGAGTTACCAACATCTGCTCTCTGAAACAGTCTTTCTGCACCCCAGTCTCCAACCTCTACTCTCTGTAACAGTCCTCCTGTACTGCAGTCTCCACCTCTGCTCTCTGTAACGGTCTTTTTCCACCCAAGACTCCAAAATCTCTTTTCTGTATCAGTCCTTCTGCACCCAAGTCTCGAAACTCTGCTCTCTGTAAGAGTCCTTCTGGACCTCAGTCTCCAACCTCTGCTCTCAGCAACAGTCCTTATGCACCCCAGTCTCCAGCATCTGCTCCCTGCAAAAGTACTTCTGCACCGCAGTCTTCATCCTCTGCTCTCTGTAACAATCCTTCTGCACCTCAGTTTCCAAACTCTGTTCTCTGCAACAGTCCTTCTGCACCTCAGTCTACAACTTCTACTCTCTTAAACACTCCTTCTGCACCTCATTCTCCAAACTCTGCTCTCTGTAGAATCTTTTTCCAACCCAGTCTCCAAACTCTGCTCTCTGTAAGAATCCTTCTGCACACCAGTTTCCAGACTCTGCTCTCTGCAATGATCCTTCTTCACCCCAGTCTCCAACCTCTGCTCTCTTCATCAGTCCTTCTGCACCCAAGTCTCCAACATCTGCTCTATGAAACAGTCCTTCTGCAACTCAGTCTGAAAACTCTGCTCTCTGCAATGATCCTTCTGCACCTCAGCCTCCTACCTCTGCTCTCTGTAAGACCCTTCTGCAACCAAGTCTCCAAACTCTGCTCTCTGTAACAGTCCTTCTGCACAACAGTTTCCAACCTCTGCTCTCTGTAACAGGAATTCTGCAACCCAGTCTCGAAACTATGCTCTTTGTAACAGTCCTTCTGCACCCCAGATTCTAACCTCTGCTCTCGGCAACAGACCTTCTGCACCCCAGTCTCCAACCTCTGCTCTCTGTAACAATCCTTCTGCACCCAGTCTTATATTTCTGCTCTCTTTAATATTCCTTCTGCACCTCAGTCTCCAACCTTTGCTCTCTGCAAAGGTCCTTCTGCACACCTTTCTTCAACCTCTGCTCTCTGCAACAGTCCTTCTGCAGCCCAGTCACCAAACTCTTCTCTCTGCAACAATTCTTCTTCATCCCAGTCTGCAACGTCTACTCTCTGCAACAGTCCTTCTGCACCCCAGTCTCTAAACTCTGCTCTCTTTAACAGTCCTTCTGCAACCTAGTGTCCAACGTCTGCTCTCTGTAAGAGTCCTTTTGCACCCCAGTCTCCACCCTCTGCTTTCTGTATCAGTCCTTCTGCACCCCAGTCTCCAACCTCTGCTCTCTGCAACAGTCTTTCTGCACCCTAGTTAGCTACATGTGATCTCTGCAACAGTCCTTCTGGACCCCAGACTCCAACCACTGCTCTCTGTAAAAAACATTCTGTACTGCAGTCCAACCTCTGCTCTCTGTAACCTTCTTTCTTAACCAGAAACTGCAATCTCTTCTTTCTATATCAGTCCTTCTGCACCCCAGTCTTTAACCGCTGTTCATTGCAATGATCCTCCTGCATTCCAGTCTCCAACCTCTGCTCTCCGCAACAGTTCTTCTGCACCCCAGTCTCCAAACTCATCTCTCTGCAACATTCCTACGGCACCCTAGTTACCAACATCTGCTCTCTTTTACAGTCCTTCTGCACCCCAGTCTCCAACCTCTGCTCTCTTTAACTGTTCTCCTGTACTGCAGAATCCAACCTCTGCTCTCTGTAGCAGTCTTTCTGCACCCAAGACTCCAATCTCTGCTTTCTGTGTCAGTCCTTCTGCACCCCAGTCTACAAACTCTGCTCTCTATAACAGTCCTTCTGCACCTCAGTCTCCAACCTCTGCTCTCTGCAACAGTCCTTCTGCACCACAGACTCCAAAATCTGCTATCTGCAACAGTCCTTCTGCACCCCAGTCTCCAACCTCTGCTCTCTGTAACAATCCTTCTGCATCTCAGTCTTCAAAATCTGTACTCCTCAACATTACTCCTGCACCTCAGTCTCCAAAATCTACTCTCTGTAATAGTCTTTCTGCACCTCATTCTTCAACCTCTGTAGGATTCTTCTCCAACCCATTCTCCAAATTCTGCTCTCTGTAACTGTCCTTCTGCACACCAGTCTCCAACCTCTACTCTCTGCACAGATCCTTCTTCACCCCAGTCTCCAACCTCTGCTCTCTGCAACAGTCCTTCTGCACACCAGTCTCCAACATCTTTTCTCTGCAAGAGTCCTTCTGCAACTCCGTCTGAAAACTCTGCTCTCTGCAACGATCCTTCTGCACCTCAGTCTCCTACATCTGCTCTCTTTAAGACCCTAATACCACCCAGTCTCCAAACTCTGCTCTCTGTAACAGTCCTTCTGCTGAATAGTTTCCAACCTCTGCTCTCTGTAACAGAAATTTTGCAACCCAGTCTCGAAACTCTGCTCTCTGTAACAGGCCTTCCAATCCCCAGTCTCCAACCTTTTCTCTCTGCAATGAATTTTCTCCACTCAAGTCTCCACCTTCTGCTCACGGAAAAAGTCCTTCTGCACAATACTCACCAATCTATGCTCTCTGTAAGATCGTTATGCACTCCAGTCTCCAACCTCTGCTCTCTGTAACAATCCTTCTGTGCCCCAGTCTTCAACATCTGCTCTCTGCAACAGTTCTTCTGCACTTCAGTCTAAAAACTCTGCTCTCTGCAGGGACCCTTCTGCACCCCAGTCTCCTACCTCTACTCTGTGTAACAGTCCTGCTGCACCTCAGTCTCACAAGTCTGCTCTCTCTAAGATCCTTCTGAAACTCAGTCTTTAAACTCTGCACTCTGTAACAGTCCTGCTGCACAACAGTCTCCAAACACTGCGCTTTGTAACAGGACTTCTGCAACCCAGTCTCCAACCTCTTCTCTCTGCAACGATTCTTCTCCACCCCAGTCTCAAACATCTGCTCTCTGCCACAGTCCTTTTGCACGCCAGTCTCCAAACTCTGCTCTCTGTAAGATCTATCTGAACCCCAGTCTCCAACCTCTTCTCTCTGTAACATTCCTCTGCACACCAGTCTCCAACATCTGCTCTCTGAAACAGTCCTTCTGCAACTCAGTCTGAAAACTCTGCTCTCTGCAATGATCTTTTTGCACCTCAGCCTCCTACCTCTGCTCTCTGTTAGACCCTTCTGCAACCCAGTCTCCAAACTCAGCTCTCTTTAACAGTCCTTCTTCCCAACAGTTTCCAACCTCAGCTCTCTGTAACAGAAATTCTCCAACCAAGTTTCGAAGCTATACTCTTTGTAACAGTCCTTCTGCACCCCAGATTCCAACCTCTGCGTTCGGCAACAGACCTTCTGCACCCCAGTCTCCAACCTCTGCTCTCTGTAACAATCTTTCTGCACCCCAGTCTTCTACTACTGCTCTCTTTAATATTCCTTTTGAACCTCAATCTCCAACCTCTGCTATCTGCAAAGGTCCTTCTGCACACCTGTCTTTAACCTCTGCTCTCTGCAACAGTCCTTCTGCACCCCAGACTCCAAACTCTTCTCTCTGCAACAATTCTTCTCCATCCCAGTCTGCAACCTCTGCTCTCTGCAACAGTCCTTCTGCACCCCAGTCTCTAAACTCTGCTCTCTTTAACAGTCCTTCTGCAACCTAGTCTCCAACATCTGCTCTCTGTAAGAGTTCTTCTGCACCCCAGTCTTCACCCTCTGCTTTCTGTATCAGTCCTTCTGCACCCTATTCTCCAACCTCTGCTCTCTGCAACAGTCTTTCTGCACCCTAGTTAGCAACATCTGATCTCTGCAACAAACCTTCTCCACCCCAGACTCCAACCACTGCTCTCTGTAAAAGACATTCTGTACTGCAGTCCAAACACTGCCCTCTGTAACCTTCTTTCTTCACCACAAACTCCAATCTCTGCTTTCTCTATCAGTCCTTCTGCACCCAAGTCTTCAAACTCTGCTCTCTGTAAGAGTCCTACTGCACATCAGTCTCCAACCTCTTCTCTCTGTAAGATCCTACTGCACCCCAGTATCCAAACTCTGCTCTCTGTATCATGCCTTCTCTATCCCAGTCTCCAACCTATGCTTTCTGCAATGGTTGAGCTGCACCCCAGTCTCAAACCTCTATCCTCTGCAACAGTTTTTCTGCTCCCCAGTCTCCAACCTCTGCTCTCTGTAACAGTCCTTCTGTACGGCAGTCTCAAAACTCTGCTTTCTGTAACATTCTTCTGAAAACGAGTCTCCAAACTCTGCTTTCTGTAACAGTACTTCTGAACCCAGACTCCAAACTCTGCTCTCTGTAACAGTCCTTCTGCACCCAAGTCTCGAACCTCTGCTCTCTATAATGATCCTCCTGCACCCAAGTCTCCAACGTCTGCTCTCTGCATCAATCCTTCTTCACCCCAGTCTCCAAACTTTTTTCACTGGAAGATTCTTCTGCACCCCAGTTTTCAAACTCTTCTCTCGGTAACATTCCTTCTGCACCACAGTCTCTAACGTCTACTCTCTGCAATGATCCCTATGCACCCAAGTCTCCCACCTTGTTCTCTACAACAGTTCTTCAATACCACAGTCTTCAATGTCTGTTCTCTGTAAAATTCCTTCTGCACCCCATTCTCCAAACGTTGCTGTCTGTGACAGTTCTTCAGCACATCACTCTGCAACCTCTGCTCTCTGCAACAGTCCTTCTGTACCCCAGTCTCCAAAATCTGTTTTCTGCAACAGTCCTTATCCACCCCAGTCTCTAACTTCTGCTCTCTGTTACCGTCCTTCTGTACTTCAGTCTCCAACCTCTGCTTTCTGTAACGGTCTTTCTGCACCGCAGTCTCCAAACTCTGCTTCCTGCATCAGTCCTTCTGCACCCTGGTCTCTAAAATCTGCTCTCTGTAACTGTCCTTATGCACCTCAGACTCCAACCTCTGCTCTCTGCATCAGTTCTTCTGCACCTCAGTGTCCAAACTCTGCTCTCTGTATGATCGTTCTGAAACCCAGTCTTCATCCTCTGCTATCTGCAATGGTCCTTCTGCACAACACTCTCCAAACTCTGTTCTCCACAACAGTTATTCTGCACCCCAGTCTCCAACCTCTGTTCTCTACAACAGTTATTCTGCACTCCAGTCTCTAACATCTGCTCTTTCCAACAGTCCTTCTTCACCTCAGTCTCAAACTTTGCTCTCTGCAACAGTCCTTCTGCACCCCAGTCACCAAGCTCTGCTTTCTATATCAGTCCTTCTGCACCCCAGTCTCCAACCTCTGCTCGCTATAACAGTCCTTCTGAACCTCAGTCTATAACAGTCCTTCGACACCTCAGTCTCTAACCTCTTCTCTCTGTAACAGTCCTTCTGTACCTCAATCTCCAAACTCTGCTCTCCTTAAGATCCTATTGCAACCCAGTCTTGAAACTCTGCTCTGTGTAATTGTTCTTCTGTACCCCAGTCTCCAAGCACTGCTCTCTGTAATGGGACTTCTGCACCTCAATCTCCAACCTCTGCTCTCTGCAAGGGTCCTTCTGCACCTCAGTCTTCAAACTCTTCTCTCTGTAACATTGCTTCTGCACCTCAGTCTCCAACCTCTGCTCTCTGTCACATGCTCCTGCAACCCAGTATTAAACCTCTGCTCTCTGTAACAGTCCTTCTACACACCAGTCTCCAAACTCTGTTCTCTGTAACAGGCATTCTGCACCCCAGTCTCCAACCTCTGTTATCTATATCAGTCCTTCTTCATTCCAGTCTCCAATCTCTGCTCTCTGCAACAATCCTTCTGCACCCAAGTCTCCAACATATGCTCGCTGTAAGATCCTTCTGCACACCTGTCTCCAAACTCTGCTCTCTGTAACACTCCTCTGTACCACAGTCTCCAACATTTTGCTCTCTGTAAGGGTCCTTTTGCACCTCAGTCTCAGACTTCTGCTCTCTGCAACACTACTTCTGCACCCTAGTCTCCAACATCTGCTCTCTGAAAAAGTCCTTCTAAACCCTAGTCTCCAAACTCTTCTCTATGTAACAGTCCTTGTACAGCCCAGTCTCTATACTCTGCTTGCCCCAAGGATCCTTCTGAACCCAGTCTCCATCCTCTTCTCTCTGCAACTGTCCTTTTGCACCCCAGTCTCCAGCATCTGCTCTCTGCAACAGTTCTTCTCCACCCCAGTCTCAAACCTCTGCTCTCTGTAACAGTCCTTCTAGACCCCAATCTTCAAACTCTACTCTCTGTAACGGTCCTTCTACACCCCAGTCTAAAACCTCTGCTCTCTGCAAAAGTTTTTCTGCACCCCAGTCTCCAACCTCTTTTCTCTTTAACTATCCTTCTGCACCTCAGTCTCCAAACTCTGCTCTTTGCAAGGGTATTTCTGCTCCTCAGTCTCCAACCTCTACTCTCTGAAACAGTGCTTTTGCACCTCAGTCTCCAACCTCTGCTCTTTGTAAGATCCTTCTTCACTCCAGTCTCCAACCTCTGCTCTCTGTAACAGGCCTTGGGAACCCCAGTCTCAAACCTCTGCTCTAAGCAACGATCCTTCTTCACCCCAGTCTCCAACATCTGCTCCCTGAAACAGTCTTTGTGCAACCCAGTCTCCAACATCTGCTCTCTGCAACAGTTCTTCTGCAACCCAGTCTGAAAAATCTGCTCTCTGCAACAATCCCTCTGCACCCCAGTCTCCAACCTCTGCTCTCTGTAACAGTCTTTCTGTACCTGTCTCCTACCTCTGCTCTCTGTAAGATCCTTCTGCACACCAGTCTCCAACCCCTGCTCGCTCTAACAGTCCTTCTGAAACTCTACTCTCTGTAACAGTCTTTCTGCACCTGATTCTTCAACCTCTGCTCTCTGTAGGATCCTTCTCCAACCCAGTCTCCAACCTCTGTTCTCTGTAAAAGTCCTTCTGCACACCAGTCTCAAACCTCTGCTCTCCACAAAGATGTTTCTGCACCCCAGTCTCCAACCTCTGTAATCTCCAACAGTCCTTCTGAACCTAAGTCTAAAAACTCGGTTCTCTGCAATGATTATTCTGCACCCCAGTCTCTAAATTCTGTTCTCTCTAACAGTCCTGTTCCACCTCAGTCTCCAAACTCTGCTCTCTGTAAGATCCTGCTGCAACCCTGTCTCCAAACTCTGCTCTCTGTAACAGTCCTTCAGCAGCCCAGTCTCCAACCTCTGCTCTCTGTATCAGTCCTTCTGCAACTCAGTCTCCAAACTCTGCTCTCTGTAACATTCCTTCTCTACCCCATCTCCAAGCTCTGCTCTCTGCAAAGGTCCTTCTGAACCACAGTTTTCAACATCTGCTCTCTGGAACACTCCTTCTGTACCCTAGTCTCCAACGTATGCTCACTCTAACAGTCTTTCTGTACTGCAGTCTCCAATCTCTGCTCTCTGTAAGATTCTTCAGCAACCCAGAATCCAACCTCTGCTCTCTATAACAGTCCTTCTGCACCCCATTCTCCAACCTCTCCTCTCTGTAACAGGCCTTCTGCAAGCCAGTCTTCAAACTCTTCTTTCTGTAGCAGGCCTTCTGCACCCCAGTCTCCAAAATCTGCTCTCTGCAACGATACTTCTGCACTCCAGTCTCCAAACCCTGCTCTCTGCAATGCTCCTACTGCACCCCAGTCTCCTACCTCTGATTTCTGTAAAAAGTCCTTCTGCAACACAGTCTCCAATTCTGCTCTCTGTAAGATTCTTCTGCACCCCAGTATCCAACCTCTGCTCTCTGTAACTGTCCTTCTGCATGCAAATCTCCAAGCTCTGCTCTCTGTTACAGGACTTCCGCACCTCATTCTCCCACATCCGCTCTCTGTAACAGTCCTTCTGCACCCCAGTCTCCAACATCTGCTCTCTGCGAAAGTTTTTCTACACCTCAGTCTGAAAACTCTACTCTCTGCAACGACCCTTCTGCACCCCAGTCTCCTACCTCTGCTCTCTGTAACAGTCCTTCTGCACCTCATTCTCCCAACTCTGCTCTCTGTACGATCAGTCTTAAACCCAGTCTTAAACTCTGCACTCTGTAACAGTCCTTTTGCACTCCAGTCTCCAAACTCTGCTCTCTGTAAGATCCATCTGAACCCCAGTTTCCAACCTCTGCAATCTGTAACAGTCCTTCAGTACCCCAGTCTCCAAACTCTGCTCTTTGTAACAGTCCTTCTGCACCTCAGTCAAAGACCTCTGCTCTTTGTAACAGTCCTTCTGCAACCCAGTTTCTAAAATCTGCTCTCTGCAACAGTCCTTCTGCACCCCAGTCTCCAAACTCTGCTCTCTGCAATGATCCTACTGCACCCCTGTTTCAAATTTCTGCTCCTTTCAACGATCCTCCTGCACCCCAGTCTCAAAACTCTACTCTATGTAACAGGACTTCTACACCTCAGTCTCCAATCTCTGCTGTGTGCAACAGTCCTTCTGCATCACAGTCTCCAAACTCTGGTCTCTGTAAGATCCTTCTGTACTCTAGTTTCCAAACTCTGTTCTCTGAAACATTCCTTTTCCACCCCAGTCTTTAACCTCTGCTTTCTTCAAGTGTCCTGCGGCACCCCAGTCTCCAACCTCTGTTCTGTGCAACAGTCCTTCTTCTCCCAGTCTCCAACATCTGCTCTCTGTAACAGTCCTTCTGTACTGCAGTCTCCAAACTCTGCTCTCCGTAATGGTCCTTCTGCACCCCAGTCTCCAAACTCTGCTTTCTGTATCAGTCCTTCTAAACCTCAGTGTCAAACGTCTGCTCTGTGTATCTATCCTTCTGCACCTCAGTCTCCAACCTGTGCTCTCTGTAACATTCCTTCTGCACCCAGTCTCCAAACTCTGCGCTCTGAAACAGTTTTTCTATACCGCAGTCTCCAAACTCTGGTCTCTGTAACGGTCCTTCTGCACCCCAATTTCCAACCTCTGCTTTCTGCAACAGTCCTTTAGCACCCCAGTCTCTAAACTCTGCTCTTTGTAAGATCCATCTGAACCCCAGTCTCCAAAGTCTGCTCTCTGTAAAAGTTCTCCTGCACCCCAGTCATCAAACTATGCTCTCTGTAATAGTCCTTCTTCACCTTAGTCTCCAACCTCTGCTCTCTGTAAGATCTTTCTGCACTCAAGTTTCCAAAATCTGCTCTGTCTAACATTCCTTCTCCACCGCAGTCTCCACCCTCTTCTTTCTGCGAGGGTCCTGCGGCACCCTAGTCTCCAACCTCTGTCATATGTAACAGTCCTTCTGCTCCCCAGTCTCCAACATCTGCTCTCTGTAACAGTCCTTATGTACCGCAGTCTCCAGCCTCTGCTTTTGTAACGGTCCTTCTAATACCCAGTCTCCAACCACTGCTTTTTGAATCAGTGCTTCTGCACCCCAATTTCCAAGCTCTTCTTTCTGTAACAGTCCTTCTGCACCTCAATCTATAAACTCTGCTCTCTGTAACAGTCCTTCTACACCTCAGTGTCCAACCTCTGCTCTCTGTAACAGTACTTCTGCACCTCAGTCTGAAACCTCTGCTCTCTAAGATTCTTCTGCACTGCAGTCTCCAACCACTGCTCTCTGTAATAGTCCACCTGCACCTCAGGCTCAAACCTCTTCTCTCTGTAAGTGCCTTCAGCAACTCAGTCTCCAAACTCTGCTCTCTGTAACAGTCCTTCTGCACCCCAATCTCCAACCTCTCCTCTGTGTAACAGGCCTTCTGCACGCCAGTCTCAAAACTCTGCTCTCTATAGCAGACCTTCTGAACTCCAGTCTCCAACCTCTGCTCTCTGCAACGATCCTTCTGCACCCCAGTCTCCAAACATTGCTCTCTGCAATGATCCTACTTCACCCCAGTCTCCAACCTCTGATCTCTAACACAGTCCTTCTGCACCTCAGTCTCCAAATTCTAATCTCTGTAAGATCTTTCTGCACCCCTGTTTCTAACCTCTTCTATCTGTAACAATTCTTCTGCACCCCAGTCTCCAAATCTGCTCTCCGCAACAGTCTTTCTGTACCCCAGTCTGAAAACTCTGCTCTCTGCAACAGTCCTTCTGCACCCTAGTTACCAACATCTACTCTCTGCTACAGTCCTTCTGCACCCCAGTCTCCAAACTCTGGTCTCTGTAACAGTCCTCCTGTACTGCAGTATCCAAACTCTGCTCTCTGTAATGGTCTTTCTGCACCCCAGACTGAAATATCTGCTTTCTGTATCAGTCCTTCTGCACCCCAGTCTCCAACCTCTGCTCTCTGTAAGACTGCTTCTGCACCTCAGTCTCCAACCTCTGCTCTCTGCAACAGTCCTTCTGCACTCCAGTCTTCAAACTCTGCTCACTTCAACAGTCCTCCTGCACCACAGTCTCCAACATCTGCTCTCTGTAAGATCCTCCTGCACCCCAGTTTCCAAACTCTGCTCTCTCTAGTATTCCTTCTCCACCCCAGGCTCCAACCTCTGCTTCCTGCAAGTGGCCTTGGGCACCCCAGTCCCCATCATCTGCCCTCTGCAACAGTTCTTCTGCTCCCCAGTCTCCAATATCTGCTCTCTGTAACAGTCCTTAAGTAACACAGTCTCCAACCTCTGCTCTCTGTAAAGGTCCTTCTGCACCCCAGTCTCCAATCTCTGCTTTCTGTATCAGTCTTTCTGAACTCCAGTCTTCAACCTCTGCTCGCTCTAACAGTTCTTCTACACCTCAGTCTCCAACATCTGCTCTCTGTAACAGTCCTACACCTCAGTCTGAATCATCTGCTCTCCAAGATCCTTCTGCAGCTCAATCTGCAACCTGTGCTCTCTGTAACAGTCCTTCTGGACCCCAGTCTCCAATCTCTTCTCTCTGTAACAGTCCTTCTATACCGCAGTCTGCAAACTTTGCTCTCTGTAACGGTCCTTCTGCACCCCAATTTCCACCCTCTGCTTTCTGTAACAGTCCTTCTGTACCTCAGTCTCCTAACTCTGCTCTCTGTAACAGTACTTTTACACATCAGCCTCCAAACTCTGCTCTCTGTAACAGTGTTTCTGCACCTCAGTCTGAAACCTCTGCTTTCCAAGATCCTTCTGCACTCCAGTCTCCAACCACTGCTCTCTGTAACAGTTCACCTGAACCTCAGTCTCCAACCTCTGCTCACTGTGAGATTCTTCAGGAACCCAATCTCCAAACTCTGCTCTCTGTAACAGTCCTTCGGTAGCACAGTCTCAAACCTCTTCTCTCTGTAACAGTTCTTCTGCACCTCAGTCTCCGACTCTGCTCTCTGCAACAGTTTTTCTGCACCAAAGTCTCCAACTTCTGCTCTCTGCAACAGTCCATCTGTACCCTAGTTACCAACATCTGATCTCTTCAACAGTATTTCTGCACCCCAGTTTCCAAACTCTGCTCTCTGTGAGAATCGTACTGCACATCAATCTCCAACCTCTGCTCTCTGTAAGATGTTTCTGCACCCCAATTTCCAAACTCTGCTCTCTGTAAAATTACTTCCGAACCCCAGTCTCCAACCTCTGTTCTCTGCAAAAGTCTTTCTGCTCTCCAATATCCAAACTCTTGTCTCTGGAACAGTCCTTCTGTACCGAGTCTCATAACTCTGCTCTACGTAAAGGTCCTTTTGCACCCCAGTCTTCAACCTCTGCTTTCTTTATTAGTCCTTCTTCACAACAGTCTCCAAACTCTGCTCTCTGTAACAGTCTTTCTGCACCTCAGTCTCCAAACTCTGCTCTTCGCAAAAGTCCTTCTGAACCCCATTCTTTAAAATCTGCTCTTTGAAACAGTCCTTCTGAACAACAGTCTCCAACATCTACTTTCTGCAACAGTCCTTCTGTAACCTATTCTCCAAACTCTGCTCTCTGTAACAGTCCTTCTGCACCTCAGTCTCCAAACTCTGCTCTCTGGAAGATCCTTCTGCCACCCAGTCTCCTAACTCTGCTCTCTATAACAGTCCTTCTGCACCCATTCTTCAAACACTGCTCTCTTTAACAGGCCTTCTGCATCCCAGTCTCCAAACTCTTCTCTCTGCAACGATCATTTTACACCCCTGTCTCCAACCTCTGCTCTCTGCAACAGTACTTCTGCACCCTAGTCTTAAACCTCTACTCTCTGTAAGATCCTTGTGCACCTCAGTTTCCAACCTCTACTCTATGTAACAGTAATTCTTTTTTTTTTCTTTTTTAAAATTTATTTAATTAGTTATGCATGACAGTAGAATACATTTATGCACTTTGAAATACATAGATGGAATATAATTTCTCATTTTTCTAAATGTTCATGTTGTAGAATCATATTAGTCATGCAGTCACATATATACATAATTTCTGTTTCATTCTACTGTTTTTCCTGTCTTCATATCCCTTCTCCTCCCCTTCCTTCAGTTCCCTCTACCTAATCTAAGGTAATGCTTTTCTTCTTTAGTGCCCTTTGCCTTATTGTGAATTAATATCTGCATATTAGAGAAAACATTTGGCCTTTGGTTTTTTTGGAACTGGCTTGTTTTGCTTAGCCATACCACCCTGAACGCGCCCGATCTCGTCTGTAACAGTAATTCTGAACACAAGTCTCAAAAATCTGCTCTTTGTAACAGTCCTTCTTCAGACCAGTCTCCAACTTCTGTTTTCTGAAACAGTCCTTCTGCACCGCAGTCTGCAAACTCTGCTCTATGTAAGAGTCCTGGTGTACCGCAGTCTCCAAACTCTGCTCTCTATAACAGTTCTTCTGCACCTCATCTCCAACCTCTGCTCTCTGCAAAGCTCCTTCTGCATCCCAGGCTCCAATCTCTGCTCTCTGTAAGATAATTTTTCACCCCAGTTTCCAAAATCTGCTCTCTGTAACAATCATTCTTCACCACAGTCTCCATACTCTACTCACTTTAACAGTCCTTCTGCACATTAGTCTGCAACTTCTGCTCTCTGCAATAGTCCTACTGCACCCCAGTTTCCAACCTCTGCTCTCTGCAATAGTAATTCTGCACCCCAGTCTTCAACATCTGCTCTCTACAACAGTTCTTCCCCACCCCAGTCTCCAAACTCTGCTCTTTGCAAGAGTCCTTCTGCACCCCAGTCTCCAACCTCTGTTTTCTGTATCAGTCCTTCTACATCCAAGTCTCCAACGTCTGCTCTCTGTAACATCCCTTCTGCACTCCAGTCCAACTTCTGCTCTGTGCAACAGTCCTTCTGCAACCCAGTCTCCGAACACTGGACTCTGTAACATTCCTTATCCACCTCAGTCTCCAAACTCTGCTCTCTGTAACAGTCCTTCTACACATCAGTCTCCAAACTATGCTCTCTGTAAGGGTCCTTCTGCACCCCATTCTCAAACCTCTGCTTTCTGTATCAGTCTTTCTTCACCACAGTCTCCAAACTCTGCTCTCTGTGTCAGTGCTTCTGCACCTCACTCTTCCACCTCTGCTCTCTGCAAGAGTCCTTCTGCACCCCAGTCTTAAACCTCTGCTCGCTGCAACAGTCCTTCTGCTCCCCAGTCTCCAAAATCTGCTCTATGCAACAGTCCTTTACCACGCCAGTCTCCAACCATTTATCTCTGTAACCGTCCTTCTGTACTGCAGTCTCCAACCTGTGCTCACTGTAACAGTTCTTGTGCACCCCAGTCTCCAAAATTTGCTTTCTGTATCTGTCCTTCTGCACCCCGTCTCTAAACTCTGCTCTCTGTAACAGTCCTTCTGAACCTCAGACTTTAACCTCTGCTCTCTGCAACAGTCCTACTATGCCTCAATCACCAACATCTGCTCTCAGAAACAGTGCTTCTGCACCTCAGTGTCCAAACTCTGCTCTCTGTATAATCCTTCTGAAACCCAGTCTCCAACCTCTGCTATTTGCAATGGTCCTTATGCACCCCAGTCTCCAAACTCTGTTCTCTACAACAATTATTCTGCACCCGAGTCTCCAACTTCTGCTCTCTGTATCAGTCCATCAGCACCACATTCTCCGAACTCTGCTCTCTGTAACAGTCCTTTTGCACCTCAGTCTCCAACCTCAGCTCTCTGCAATGGTCCTTCTGCACGAAAGTCTCCAACCTCTGGTCTCGGCAACAGTCCTTCTTCACCCCAGTATCAAAACTCTGCTCTGGGTATCATTTCTTCTGCACCTCAGTCTCCAACCTCTGCTTTATGTAAGATCTTTCTGCAACAAAGTCTCGAAACTCTGCTCTCTGTAACACTCCTTATGCACCCCAGTCTCAAACCTCTGCTCTGTGCAACAGTTCGTCTGCAATGCAGTCCCAAACTCTGCACTCTGAAAGATCCTTCTGTACCCCAGTCTCCAAACTCTGATCTCCATAACAGTACTTCTTCACCCAAGTCTCCAAACTCTGCTCTCTGGAACAATCCTTCTGCACCTCAGTCTCCAACATCTTCTCTCTGCAACGGTCCTTCTGCACCCCATTCTCCAACCTCTGTTGTCTGTAAGAGTCCTTCAGCATGTCAGTCTCCAACCTCTGCTTCCTGCAAAAATCCTTTTGCACCCCAGTCTCAAACCATTGCTCTCGGTAACATTTCTTCTGTACCTCAGTCTCCAACCTCTGCTCTATGTAAAATCCTTCTGCCACCCAGTCTAAAAACTCTGCTCTCTGTAACAGTCCTCCTGCACCCCAGTCTCCAACCTCTGCTCTGGCAACAGTTCGTCTGCACCCCACTATCCAACCTCTGCTCTCTGTAAGATCCTTCTGCACCCCAATCTCCAAACTCTGATCTCTGTTAAAGTCCTTCTTCACCCCAGTCTCCAACATCTGTTCCCTGCAACAATCCTTCTGCACCCCAGTCTCCAACTTCTGCTCTCTGCAACAGTTCTTGTGCACCCCAGTCTTTAACATCTACTCTCTGAAACAGTCCTTCTGCATCCCATTCTTAAACCTCTGCTTTCTGTATCAGTCCTTCTGCACCCCAGTCTCGAAACACTGCTCTCTGTAACAGTCCTTCTGTATCTCCGTCTCCAACATCTGCTCTCTATTACAGTTTTTCTGCACCCCAGTCTCCAAACTCTGCTCTCTGCAACAGCCCTTCTTCACTCCAGTCTTCAACCTCTGCTCTGTGTAACAGTCCTTCTGCATCCCAGTCTCAAAAATCTGCTCTCTGCAACCGTCCTTTTGCACCCAAGTCTCCAACCTCTGCTGTCTGCAACGATCCTTCTGCACACCAGTCTCCAAAATCTGCTCTCTGCAATAATTCTAACGCACCCCAGTCGTCAATTTCTGCTCTCTGTAACAATCCTTTTGCACCGCAGTCTCCAAACTCTGCTCTACGTAATATTCTTCTGCAACCCAGTCTCCAAACTCTGCTCTCTGTAACATCCCTTCTTTACCCAGTTTCCAACCTCTGCTCTCTGTAACAGGCCTTCTGCACCCCAGTCTCCAAACTCTGCTCTCTGTATCAGTCCTTCTGCACCCCAGTCTTTAACCTCTGCTCTCGGTAACAGTCCTTCTGTACAACAGTCTCGAACCTCTGTTCTCCATAAGGATTCTTATGCACCCCAGTATCCAACCTCTGCTATCTGTATCAGTTGTTTTGCACCATAGTCTCCAAACTCTGCCCTCTGTAACAGTCCTTCTGCAACAAAGTCTGCAAACTCTGCTCTCTGCAACAGTCTTTCTGCACCACAGTCTACATCCTCTGCTCTCTGCAACAGTCCTTTTGCAACCCAGTCTCCAACATTGCTATCTGCAAGAGTCCTTCTCTACCCCAGTCTCCAACCGCTGCTCTCTGTAACAGTCCTTCTGTACTGCATTCTCCAACCTCTGCTCTCTGTAAGGGTACTTCTGCATCTGAGTCTCCAACCTCTGCTTTCGTATCAGTCCTTCTGCACCCAAGTCTCTAACCTCTGCTCTCTGTAAGAATCCTTCTGCACCACAGTCTCAAACCTCTGCTCTCTGCAACGGTCTTTCTGCACCTTAGTCTCCAACCTCTACTCTCTGTAACAGTGCTTTTTCACCTCAGTCTCCAACCTCTCTTCTCTGTAAGAGCCTTCTGCATCCCAGTCTCCAAACTCTGCTCTCTGTAACAGTAATTCTTCACCTCAGTCTCCAAACTCTGCTCTCTGTAAAGGGACTTCTGCACCCCAGTCTGCAACCTCTTCTCTCTTCAACAATCCATCTGCACCCTAGTCTCCAAGCTCTTCTCGCTGCAACAGTCCATGTGCACCCCAATCTCCAACATCTGCTCTCTACAACAGTTTTTCTGTACCTCAGTCTGAAAACTCTGCTCTCTGCAATAATCATTCTGCACCTGAGTCTCAAACCTCTGCACTCTGTAACAGTCCTTCTGTACCTCAGTCTCCAACTTCTGCTCTGTATCAGTCCTGCACCCCTGTCTCCCACATCTGCTCTCTGTAACTTTCCTTCTTCACCTCAGTCTCCAACCTCTGCTCTCTGTAACATCCTTCTGCACCCAGTATACAAACTCTGCTGTCTGTAACAGTCCTTCTACACCACAGTGTCCAAACTCTGCTTTCTGTATCAGGCCTTCTGCACCCCAGTCTCCAACCTCTGATTTCTGTATCAGTCCTTCTGCATCCCAGTCTCAAAACTCTGGTCTTTGCAATGATCATTCTGCACCACAGTCTTCAACCACTGTTCTCTTCAACACTTCTTCTGCACCCCAGTCTCCAAACTCTGCTCTCTGTTACAGTCCTTCTGTTCCGCAGTCTCCAAACTTTGTTTTCTTTAAGGGTCCTTCTGCACCCCAGTTTCCAAACTCTGCTTTCTGTATCAGTCCTTCTGCACCACAGTCTCCAAACTCTGCTCTCTTAACAGTCCTTCTGCACCTCAGTCTGCAACCTCTGCTCTCTGCAATAGTCCTACTGCACCCCAGTCTCAAAACACTGCTCTCTGCAACAGTCCTTCTGTACCCATGTCTCCTACATTTGCTCTCTACAACATTCCTTCTCCACCCCAGTCTCCAACCTCTGCTCTTTTCAACAGTCCTTCTGCACCCCTGTCTCCAACCTCTGCTCTTTTCAACAGTCAATCTGCACCCCAGTCTCCAACCTCTGCTTTCTGTATAAGTCCTTCTGCACCCAAGTGTCCAACCTGTGCTCTCTGCAACAGTCCTTCTGCACCCCAATCTCAAACCTCTACTCTCTGCAACTGTCCATCGGCACTCAAGTCTCTAAACTCTGCTCTCTGTAACAATCCTTCTACACCCAAGTCTCCAAATTTGCACTCATCAACATTCCTTCTGCACCTCAGTCTCCAACCTCTGCTCTCTGCAAAGGTCTTTCTGCACCACAATCTTCAATATCTACTCTTTGTAACAGTCCTTCTGGACCTCAGTCTCCAACTTCTTCTCTCTGTAATATCTCTCTGTAAACCAGTCTCCAATCTCTGCTTTCTGTAACAGTACTTCTGAACCCAGTCTCCAAACTCTGCTCTCTGTAACAGTCCTTCTGAACCCAAATCTCCAACCTCTGCTCTCTGAAACAGTCCTTTGGCACCCCCAGTCTCTACCCTCTTCTCTCTGTAATGGACCTTTTGCACCCAAGTCTCCAACCTCTGTTCTCTTCAACAGTCCTTCTAACATCATTCTGAAAACTCTGCTCTCTGCAACGATCTTTCTGGACACCAGTCTCCAAACTCTGATCTCTGTAACAGTCCTTAGGCACCTCAATCAACAACTTCTGCTCTCTGGACGATCCTTCTGCCACTTAGTCTCTAAACTCTGCTCTAAGTTACAGGCTTTCTGCACCCCAGGCTCCAAGCTCTGCTCTCTGTAACGGGCCTCCTGCACCTCAGTCTCCAACCTCTTCTCTCTGCAACGATTTTTCTGCACCATAGTCTCCAACCTCTACTCTCTGTAACAGTCCTATTGCACCACAGTCTCCAACCTCTATTCTCTGTAACGGTCCTTCTGCACCCCAGTCTCCACACTCTGCTTTCTGTATCAGTTCTTCTGCACCTTAGTTTCCAACCTCTGCTTTCTGTTACAGTCCTTATGAACCGCAGTCTCCAACCTCTGCTCTCTTCAACAGTCCTTCTGCACCCTAGTCTCAGACCTCTGCTCTCTGCAACAGTTTTGCTACACCCAAGTCTCCAACCTCTACTCTCTGAAATGATTCTTCTGCACCACAGTCTCCAACGTCTGCTCTCTGCATCAGTCCTTCTGCACCAAAGTCTACAAACTCTGGTCTCAATAAGATTCTTCTGCAACCCAGTTTCCAAACTCTACTTTCTGTGACATTTCTTCTGCACCCCAGTCTCCAACCTCTACTCTATGTAACAGTCCTTATGTTCCGCATTCTCCAAACTCTGCTCTCTGCATCTGTCCTTCTGCACCTCAGGCTCCAACCTCTGCTCTCTGCAAAAGTCCTTCTGCACCCCAGTCTCCAAATTCTGCTCTCTGCAACATTTCTTCTTCACCCCAGTCTCAAAACTGTGCTCTTCAACAGTCCTTCTGCACCTCAGTCTCCAAACTCTGCTCTCTGCATTGGTCTTTCTGCACCTCAGTCTCTAACCTCTACTCTCTGTAACAGGACTTTTGCACCTCAGTCTCCAATATCTGCTGTCTGTAAGATTCTTCTGCAATCCAATCCCCAAACTCTGCTCTCTGTCACAGTCCTACTGCACACCTTCTCCAAATTCTACTCTCTGTAACAGGCCTTCTGCACCCTAGTCTACAACCTCTGCTCTCTGGTACGATCCTTCTGCACAAAGTGTCCAACATCTCCTCTCTGCAACTGTCTTTCTGAACCCCAGTCTCCAACATCGGCTCTCTGCATTTGTCCTTCTGGACCTCAGTCTAAAAACTCTGCTCTCTTCCACGATCCTTCTGCACCCCAGTCCTCAACCTCTGTTCTCTGCAACAGTCCTTCTGCATCCCAGTCTTCAACCTCTGCTCTCTGTAACAGTCCTTCTGCACCTAACTCTCCAAATTCTGCTCTCTGCAACAGTAATTCTGCAACCCATTCTCCAACCTCTGCTGTCTGCAACAATCATTCTGCACCCCAGGCTCCAACATCTGATTTCTGTATCAGTCTTGCACCCCAGTCTCCAAAATATGCTCTCTGTAATAGTCCTTCTGCACCTCAGTCTTCAACCTCTGCCCTCTGCAACGATCCTTCTAAACCACAGACTCAAACCTCTTCTCTCTGCAACGATCGTTCTGCACCCAAGTCTCCAAACTCTGCTCTCTGCAACAGTGCTTCTGTATCCCAGTCCCCAACCTCAGCTCTCTGAAATATCCTTCTGCACCCAAGTCTCCAAACTCTACTGTCTGTAACATTCCTTCTGCACATCAGTCTCCAACCTCTGCTCTCAGCAACTGTCCTTATGCACCCCAGTCTCCAACTTCTGTTCTCTGCAATAGTCCTTCTGTACCACAGTCTTCAACATCTGCTCTCTGTAACAGTGCTTCTGTACTGCAGTCTCGTACCTCTGCTCTCTGCAACAGTCCTTGTTGACCCAAGTATCCCACCTGTGCTTTCGGTATCAGTCCTTCTGCACCCCAGTCTCCAAACTCTGCTCTCTGAAACAGTCCTTCTGCACCTCAGTCTTCAACAACTGCTCCCTGCAAGAGTCTTTCTGCACCCCAGTCTCCAACCTCTGCTCTCTGGAACAGTCCTTCTATACCCCAGTCTCCATGATCTGCTCTCTGCAACAATTCTTCTGGACCCCAGTCTCCAACGTCTATTCTGCAAAAGTCTTTCTGCAACCCAGTCTCCAAATTCTGCTCTATGTAAGATCATTCTGTACCCCAGTCTCTAACCTCTGCTCTCTGCAATGGTCCATCTGCACTCCAGTCTCCGACCTTGTTCTCAATAACACTTCTTCTGTACAGCAGTCTTCCACCTCTGTTCTCTGTAAGGGTCCTTCTTCACCCCAGTCTCCAACCTCTGCTTTCTTTATCAGTCCTTCTGCACCACAGTCTCCAAACTCTGCTCTTTGCAACTGTTCAACTCCACCCCAGTCTCCAACCTCTGCTCTTTGTATCAGTCCTTCTGTACTGCATTCTCCAACCACTGCTCTCTGCAATGGAGTCTCTGCACCCGAGTCTCCAACCTTGTTCTCAAAAACAGTTCTTATGTACCGCAGTCTTCAAACTCTGTTCTCAGTAAGGGTTCTTCTCCAACCCAGTCTCTAACCACTGCTCTCTCTAACGGTCCTTCTGCACTCGATTCTCCACACTCTACATTATGTATCAGTCATTCTGCACCCCAGTCTCAAAACTCTGCTCTCTGTAGCAGTCCTTCTGTACCTCAGACGCCAACCTCTTTTCTATGCAACAGTCCTACTGCGCTCCGATCTCCAACCTCTGCACTCTGCAACAGTCCTTATGCACCTCTGTGTCCAAACTCTGCTCTTTGTAAGATCCTTCTAAAACCCAGTCTCCAATCTCTGCTTTCTGCAATGGTCCTTCTGCACCCCAGTCTTCAAATTCTGATCGCAACAATAGTTATTCTGCACCCCAGTCTAAAACTTCTGCTCTCTGTAACAGTCCTTCTGTACTGCAGTCTCCAAACTCTTTTCTCTGTAAGGGTCCTTCTGCACCACATTCTCCAACCTCTGTTTTCTCTATCAGTCCTTTTGGACCACATTCTCAAAACTCTGCAGTCTGTATCAGGCTTTCTGCACCTCAGTCTGCAAACTTTTCTCTCTGCAATAGTCCATATGCACCCCAGTCTCTAATTTCTGCTCTCTGCAACATTCCATCTGCACCTCAGTCTCCAACATATGGTGTCTGCAACAGTCCTTCTCAAACCCAGTCTCCGAACTCTGCTCTCTGCAACAGTCCTTCTACACCCCGGTCTTCAACCTCTGCTTTCTGTATCAGTCGTTCTGCACCAGAGTCTCAAAACTCTGCTCTCTGTAACAGTCCTTCTGCACCTCACTCTGCAACTTCTGCACTCTGCAACAATCCCTCTGCACCCCAGTCTCCAACCTGTGCTCTCTGTAACAGTCCTTCTACACCCGAGTCTCCAAACTCTGCGTTATTAGTCACTCATTCTGCACACCAATCTCCAACCTCTGCTCTCTGTAAAAATCCTTCTACACCTAAGAATCCAACCTCTATTCTCTGCAAAAGTACTTCTGCGCCCCAATCTCTAACCTCTGCTCCCTGCAACAGTCCTTCTGCACCTCAGTGTCCAAACTCTGCTCTCTGTAGGATCCTTCTGAAACCCAGTCTCCAACCTCTGCTTTCTGCAATGGTCCTTCTGTACCTCAGACTCCAAACTATGTTCCCTGCAGCAGTCCTTCTACACCCCTTTCTCCATACTCTGCTCGCACCAACGATCCTTCTGCACCCAAGTCTCCAACATCGGTTCTCTGAAACAGTCCTTCTCCACCCCAGTCTCCAACCTCTGCTCTCTTAAAAGTCCTTCTTCACCTCAGTCTCCAAACTCTTCTTTCTGCAACCGTCCTTCTGCACCCCAGTCTCCAACCTCTGCTCTCTGCAACGATCCTTCTGCACCCTAGTCTCAAACCTCTGCTCCCTGCAAGAGTCCTTCTGAACCCCAGTCTCCAAAATCTGCTCTCTGCCACAGATCTTCTGTAACTCAATCTGAAAAAATTGCTCTCTGCAATAATCCTTGTGTACCCCAGTCTCCAAACTCTGCTCTCTTTAACAGTCCTCCTGTACCTCAGTCTCCAAACTCTGCTCTATGCAACAGTCCTTCTGCACCCAAGTCTCCAACATCTGCTCTCTGAAACAGTCCTTCTACACCCCACTCTCAATACTCTGCTCGCCCCAACAATCCTTCAGCACTTCAGTATCCAACCTCTGGTCTCTACATCAGTTCTTTTGAACCCCATTCTCCAACCTCTGCTCTCTGTAACCGTCCTTCTCTACCGCAGTCTCCAACTGCTGTTCTCCTTAAGGGTCCATATGCACCCCAGTATCCAACCTCTGCTTCCTTTGTCTCGTTTGCACCACAGTCTCAAAACTCTTCCCTCTGTAACAGTCCTTCTGCAAGTCAGTCTGCAAACTCTGCTCTCTGCAACAGTCCTACTGCACCCCAGTCTTTATCCTCTGCTCTCTGCAACAGTCCTTTTGCACCCCAGTCTCCAAACTCTACTCTCTATAACAGTTTTTCTGTACTGCATTCTCCAACATCTGCTCTCTGTAAGGGAACTTCTACACCTGAGTCTCCAACCTCTGCTTTCTGTATCAGTCCTTCTGCACCCCAGTCTCCATCCTGTGCTCTGTGTAACTGTCGCTCTGCACCTTAGTCTCCAACCTTTGCTCTCTGCTACAGTCTTTCTAGAACCCAGTCTCCAACCTCTGCTCTCTCTAACAAGCCTTCTGCACCTCCGTCTACAACCTATGCTCTCTGCAATGGTCCTTCATCACCTGAGTCTCCAAACTCTACTCTCTGTTACAGTGCTTCTACACCTCAGTCTCCAACCTCTGCTCTATGTAAGATCCTTCAGCAACCCAGTCTCCACACTCTGCTCTCTGTAAAAGACCTTCTGCACCCTAGTTTGCAAACTCTGCTCTCTGTATCAGTCCTTCTGCACCCCAGTCTCCAACCTCTGCTCTCTGCAACGATCCCTCTGAACCCAAGTCTCCAACCTCTGCTAGCTGCAACAGTCCTTGTGCACTCCAATCACCAACATATGCTCTCTGCAACATTTCTTCTGTACCTCAGTTTGAAAACTCTGCTCTCTGCAATAATCCTTCTGCACGCAAGTCTCCAACCTCTGAGCTCTGTAACAGTTCTTCTGTACCTCAGTCTCCAACTTCTGATCTGAATCAGTTCTGCACCCCTGTCTCCTAAATCTGCTCTCTGTAACAGTCCTTCTTCACCTCAGTCTTCAACCTCTGCTCTGTGTAACAGTCCTTCTGCACCCCCGTGTCCAACCTCTGCTCTCTGCAATGATCCTTCTGCTCCCCAGTCTCCAGCATCTGCTCTCTGAAACAGTACTTCTGCACCCAAGTCTCCAACATCTGATCTCTGCAACAGTCCTTCTGAACCTCATTCCGGAAACTCTGCTGTCTTCAACGATCCTTCTGCACCCCAGTCTCCAAACTCTCCTCTCCGTAACATTCCTTCTGCACCTCAGTCTCCAAATTCTGCTCTACGTAAGATCCTTCTGCAACCCAGTCTCCAAACTCTGCTCTCTCTAGCAGCCCTTCTGCACCCCAGTCTCCAAACTCTGTTCTCTGTAACAGGTCATCTGCACCCCAGTCTCGAAACTCTGCTCTCTGTATCATTTCTTCTGCACCCCAGTCGCAAACCTCTGCTCTTTGTAACAATCCTTCTGCATCTCAGTCTCTTACATCTGCTCTCTGCAACAGTCCTTCAGCACCACAGATTCCAACTTCTGGTTTCTGCAACAGTCCTTCTACACCCCATTCTTCAAACTCTGGTATCTGAAACAGTCTTTCTTCACCACAGTCTTCAAAATCTGCTCTCTGTAACAATATTTCTGTGCCTCAGTCTCCAACATCTACTCTCTGTAACAGTCCCTCTGCACCTCACTCTCCAACAACTGCTCTCTGTAAGTACCTTCTGCAACCCAGACTCCAAACTCTGCCCTCTGTAACAGTCCTTCTGCACGCCTACTCCCAATTTTCCTCTCCGTAACAGGCCTTCTGCACCCCAGTCTCTAAAGTCTGTTCGCTATAACAATCCTTCTGCACCCCAGTCTCCAAAATCTGCTCTCTGTAACAGTCCTGCTGCACCTTGGTCTACAATCTCTGATCTCTGTAAGATCCTTCTGCAACCTTGTCTAAAAACTCTCCTCTCTGTAACAGTCCTTCTGCACCTCAGTCTCCAAATTTTGTTTTTTGCAACACTCCTTCTGCACCCCAGTCGCCACCCTCTACTCTGTAACAGTCCTTCTGTATCGCAATCTTCAAACTCTTCTCTCTGTAACGGTCCTTCTGTCCCCCAGTCTCCAAACTCTGCTTTCTGTATCAGACCTTCTGCACCCCAGTCTACAACCTCTGCTCTCTGTAAAAGTCCTTCTGCACCTCATATCTAAACTCTGCTATCTGCAACAGTCCTTATGCGCCCCAGTCTCCAACCTCTGCTGTCTTCAAAATTTCTTCTGCAACCCAGTCTGCAACGTGTGCTTTATGTCACAGTCCTTCTGCAGCCAAGTTTCCACCTCTGCTCTCTGCAATCATCTTTCTGTACGTCAGTCTTAAAACTCTCCTCTATGCATCAGTCCTTCTGCACCCCAGTCTGCAAACTCTGTTCTGTGTAAGAGTCCTTCTCCACCTCAGTCTTCAACCTCTGATTTCTGCAAGAGTCCTTCTGCACCCCAGTCTCCAACATCTGCTCTCTAAACTGTCCTTCTGCACTTCAGTCTTCAAAATCTGCTCTCTGCAAAAGTCCTTCTGAACCCCAGTGTCTAAACTCTTCTCTCTGCAACGATCCTTCTGCACCCCAGTCTCCAACCTCTGCTCTCTAAAAGATCCTTCTGACCCCAGTTTCCAAACTCTGCTCTCTGTAATATTCCTTCTCCACACCAGTCTCCAACCTCTGCTTTCTGCAACGGTCCTGCTGCACCCCAGTCTCCAACATCTGTACTCTGCAACACTCCTTCTGCTCCCCAGTCTCCAAACTCTGCTCTCTCTAACAGTCCTTCTGTACCTCAGTCTCCAAACTCTGCTCTCTGTAAAGGTCCTATTGCACGCCAGTCTCCAACCTCTGCTTTCTTTGTCCGTCCATCTGAACCTCAGTCTCCAACCTCTGCTCTCTGCAAAAGTCCTTCTGCAACCCATTCTCCAACTTCTGCGTTCTGCAACAGTCCTTCTGAAAAACAGTATCCAACATCTGCTCTCTGAAAAAGTAATTTTGTACTTCAGTCTCCATTCTCTGCTCTCTGCAACAGTCCTTCTTCACTTTAGTCTCCAAGTTCTGCTCTCTGTAACGTACCTTGTGCACCCCAGTCTTCAACATCTGCTCTCTGCAAAAGTCCTTCTGCACCTCAGTCTGAAAATTTTGCTTTCTGAAACAATCCTTCTGCACCCCAGAATTCAAAATCTGCTCTCTGTAACAGTCCTGATGCACCTCAGTCTCCAAACTCTGCTTTATGTAAGATCCTTGTGCAACACAGTCTCCAAAATTTGCTCCCTGTAACAGTCCTTCTGAACCTCAGTCTCCAACCTCTTCTCTCTGTAACAGTCGATCTACACCTCAGTCTGAAACCTCTTCTCTCTACACGATCCATCTGAACCCCAGTCTCCGACCACTGCTCTCTGTAACAGTCCTTCTGCACCTCAGTCTCCAAACTATGCTCTCTGTAAGATCCTTCTGCCACCCAGTCTCCTAACTTTGCTTTCTATAACAGTCCATCAGGACCCCAGGCTTCAACCTCTGTATTTAAAAGGCCTCTGCACCGCAGTCTCCAAACTCTGCTCTTTGTAACAAGCCTTCTGCACCCCTGTTTCCAAACTCTTCTCTCTGCAACAATCATTCTACACCTCAGTCTATAACTTCTGCTCTCTGTAAGATCCTTTTGTAACCCAGTCGCCCAACTCTTCCCTCTCTAACAGTCCTTCTGCACCCCTTCTCCCAAGTCTCTTCTCATAACAGACCTTCTGCACCCCAGTCTCCAAAGTCTGTTTTCTATAACAAGACTTCTACACCCCAGTCTCCAACCAATGCTCTCTGCAACAGTCCTTCTGCGCCCCAGTCTCCAACCTGTGGTCTCTGCAACAGTGCTTGTGCACCTCAGTCTTAAAACGCTTTTCCCTGCTAGGATCTTTTTGCACCTCAGTCTCCAACCTCTCTTCTCTGAAACGATCTTTCTGCACCCCAGTCTCCAATGTCTTCTCTCCTCAACTGTCCTTCTGCACCTCAGTCTCCAAATTCTGCTCTTGGCAACAGTCCTTCTTCACCCAAGTCTCCAGCCTCTGCTCTCTGCAACAGTCCATCTACACCTCAGTCTTCAACCTCTGCTCTGTGTAACAGTCCTTCTGCACCCCAGTCTCCAAACTCTGCTCTCTGTAACAATCCTTCTGAACCCCAGTCTCCAACCTCTGCTCCCTGTAACAGTCCTTCTGCACAGTATTCTCAAACCTCTGCTCTGTGTTACACTCTTCCTATACCGCAGTCTCCAAACTCTGCTCTCTGTAAAGGTCCCTCTGTACGGCAATTTCCAACCTCTGCTTTCTGTAACAGTCCTTTTGCACCTCAGTCACCAAACTCTGCTCTCTGTAACAGTCCTGCTGCAACTCAGTCTCCAAACTCTTCTCTCTGTTACAGTCTTTCTGCACCTCTGTCTGAAACCTCTGCTCTCTGCACGATCCTTCTGCACCCCAATCTCTAATCACTGCTCTCTGTAACATTCGTCCTTCACCACAGTCACCAACCACTGCTCTCTGTAAGATCTTTATTCAACCCAGCCTAAAAATTCTGCTCTCTATAACAGTCCTTCTGCAACCCAGTCTCCAAACTCTGCTCTCTGTACCAGGTCTTCTGCACCCCAGTCTCCAAACTCTGCTCTCTGAAACAGTACTTCTGCACGCCAATCTACAACCTCTGCTCTCTGTAACGGTCCTTCTGCACCCCAGTCTCACACCTCTGCTTTCTGTATCATAATTCTTCACCCCAGTTTCCAACGTCTGCTCTGTGTTACAATCCTTCTGCATCTCATTCTCCATAATCTGCTCTCTGAAACATTCCTTCTGCAACCCAGTCTCCAACCTCTTCATTCTGCAACATTCCTTCTGCACTCCAGTCTCCAACCTGTGCTCTCTGTAACAGTTCTTCTGCACCGCAATCTCCCATCTCTTCTCTCGGTAACGATCCTTCTGCAGCCCAGTCTCCACCTCTGCTCTCTTCAACGATTCTTCTGCAATTCAGTCTCCAACTTCTGGTCTCTTCAACGATACTTCTGCACCCCAGACTCCACCTCTACTCTCTATAACTGTTTTTATGTACCTCTGTCTCCAACCTCTGCTCTCTGCAACGATCCTTATGCACCCCAGTCTCCAACATCTCCTCTCTACAACAGTCCCTCTGCACCCCAGTCTCCAACGTCTCCTCACCTTAACACTCTTTCTGCACCCCAGTCTCCAACCTCTGTTCTCTTTAAGGTCCTTCTGCACCCCAGTTTCCAAACTCTGCTCTCTGTCACATTCTTCTCCAACCCAGACTACAACCTCTGCTTTCCTCAACAGTCCTGCTGCAACCCAGTCTACAACATCTGTTCTCTGCAACAGTCCTTCTACGTTCCAGTATCAAACCTCTGCTCTCTGTAACAATCCTTCTGTACCACAGTCTCCAACCTCTGCTCTCTCTTACGGCCCTTCTGCACCCCAGTCTCAAACCTCTGCTTTCTGTATAAGTCCTTCTGAACCACGGATTCCAACCTCTGCTTTCTGTAACAGTCCTTCTGCACCTTTGTCTCCAACCTCTGAACTCTTCAACCTTACTTCTGCACCCCATTCTCTAACCTCTGTTCTCTGTAACAGTCCTTCTGCAACCCATTTTCTAAACTCTGCTCTCTGCAACAGTCCTTCTGTACTACAGTCTCCAAACTCTGCTCTCTGTAATGGTTCTTCTGCACCCCAGTCTCAACCACTGATTTCTATATCAGTAATTCTGCACCCCAGTCTCCAACCTTTGCTCTCTGTAACATTCTTTCTGCACCTCATTCTCCAACCTCTGCTCTCTGCGACAGTTCTTCTGCACCCCAGTCTCCAAAATCTGCTCTCAGAAACAGATCTTCTGAACCCCTGTCTCCAACATCTGCACTCTGAAACAGTTCTTCTATAAACTATTATCCAACCTCTGCTCTCTATAACAGTTTTCCTGTATGGCAGTCTCCGAACTCTGCTCTCTGCAATGGTCCTTCTGCACCCTAGTCTCCAACCTCTGCTTTATGTATCAGTCCTTCTGAACCCCAGTCTCCAAACTCTGCTCTCTGTAACAGTTATTCTGCACCTAAGTCTCCAAATTCTGCTCTCTTCAACATTCTTTCTGCACCCAAGTCCCCAAAACCTGCACCCTGCAACAGTCCTTCTTCACCCAATTCTCCCACCTCTGCTATCTGCAACAATCTTTCTGCACCTCAGTCTCCAAACTCTTCTCTCTGTAACAATCTTTCTGCACCTCTCTCTCCACCTCTGCTCTCTGCAATGGTCCTTCTGCACCTAAGTCTCCAACCTCTACTCTCTGGAAGAGTCCTTCTGCACCTCAGTCACCAACCTCCTCTCTCTGTAAGATCCTTCTGCAACCCAGTCTCCAAACTCTGCCCTCTGTAACAGTCGTTCTGCATCCTTTCACCAAACTCTGCTCTCTATAACAGGCCTCCTGCACCGCAGTCTCCAACCTTTGTTCTCTGTAACAGTCCTTCTGCACCCCAGTCTCAAAACTCTACTTTATGCAAAGATCCTTCTGCACCCAGTCTCCAACCTCTGTAATCTCCAACAGTCCTTCTGCACCTCAGTCTGAAAACTCGGTTCTCGGCAACGATCCTTCTGCACCCCAGTCTCCAAAATCTGCTCTCTGTAACAGTCTTGTTCCACCTCAGTCTCCAACCTCTGCTCTCATTAAGATGCTTCTGCGACCCTGTCTCCAAACTCTGCTCTCTGTAACAGTCCTTCTTCACCCCAGTCTTCAAACTCTGCTCTCTGCCACAGTCTTTCTAAACCCCAGTTTTCAACCTCTGCTCTCTGAAACAGTTTTTCTGCACCCCACTATCCAAATTCTTTTCTCTGTAACAATCCTTCTGCACCTCAGTTCCCAAACTCTGAACTCTGCAATGGTCCTACAGCACCCCAGTCTCTAGCATCTACTCTCTGCAACGATCCTCCTGCACCCCAGTCTCCAACATCTGCTCTCTGCAAAAGTAATTCTGTACATCAGTCTGAAAACTCTGAACTTTGCAAGGATCCTTGTGCACCACAGTCTCTAAACTCTGCTTTCTGTAACAGTCCTTTTGCAACTCAGTCTCAAACCACTGCTCTCTGTAACAGTCTTTCTGAACCCCATTCTCTAACCTCTGCTCTCTGAAATATTCTTCTACACCCCAGTTTCCAAACTCTGCTCTCTGTAACATTCCTTCTCCACCCCAGTCTCCAACCTCTGCTCTCTGCACCGGTCCTTCCTCACGACAGTCTCCAACCTCTGGTCTCGGCAACAGTCCTTCACCCCAGTATTCAAACTCTGCTCTGGGTATTATTTATTCAGCACCTCAGTCTCCAATCTGTTCTTGATGTAAGATCTTTCTGCAACAAAGTCTCCAAACTCTGATCTCAATAACAGTCCTTCTTCACCCAAGTCTCCAACCTCTGGTCTCTGTAACAATCATTCTGCACCTCAGTCTCCAACATCTGCTCTCTGCAACGGTCCTTCTGCACCCCATTCTTCAACCTCTGCTGTCTGCAAGAGTCCTTCAGCATGTCAGTCTCCAACCTCCGCTCCCTGCAAAAATCTTTCTGCACCCCATTGCTCTTGGTAACATTTCTTCTGCACCTCAGTCTCCAACATCTGCTCTATGTAAGTTCTTTCTGCCACCCAGTCTCCAAACTCTGCTCTCTGTAACAGTCCTTCTGCATCCCAGTCTCCAACCACTGCTCTGTGCAACAGTTCATCTGCATCCCACTCTCCAAATTCTGCTCTCTGTAAGATCCTTCAGCACCCCAATCTCCAAACTTTGATCTCTGTTAAAGTCCTTCTTCACCCCAGTCTCCAACATCTGCTCCCTGCAACAATCCTTCTGCACCCCAGTCTCCAACTTCTACTCTCTGCAACAGTTCTTCTGATTTCTGTATCAGTTTTTCTGCACCCCAGTCTCCAACCTGTGCTCTCAGTAATAGTCTTTCTGCACCTCATACTCCAAACTCACCTCTCTGCTACAGTCCTTCAGCGCCCCAATCTCCAACCTCTTCTCTCTGCCACAGTCCTTCTGCACCTCAGTGTCAAAACTCTGCTCTCTGTAAGATCCTTCTGAAACCCAGTCTCCAACTTCTACTTTCTGCAATGGTCCTTCTTTAAAAAAGTCACCAACCTCTGTTCTCTACAACAGTCATTCTGCACCCCAGTCTTCAACGTCTGCTCTCTGTATGAGTCTTTCAGTCTCCAAACTCTGTTCTCTGTAAGCGTCCGTCTGCACCCCAGTCTTAAACCTCTGCTTTTTGTATCAGTCCTTCTACACTGCAGTCTCTAAACACTGCCTTCTCCAACGATCCTTCTGCACCTCAGTCTCCAACTTCTGCTCTCTCTAACAGTCTTTCTGTACCTCATTCTCCATCCTCTGCTCTCAGTAAGATTCTTTTGCAACCCAGTCTCCAAATTATGATCTCTGTAACTGTCCTTCTGAATCCAGTCTCCAAGAACAGCTCTCTGTAACAGGTCTTCCTCACCCCAGTCTCCAACCTCTGCTGTATGTAACACACCTTTTTACCCCAGTCTCCAAACTCTTCTCTCTTCAATGATCCTTCTCCACCCCAGTCTCCAACCTCTGCTATCAGCAACAGTCTTTCTGCACCCCAGTCTCAAACCTACGCTCCCTGTAAGATCTTTTTGCACACCTCTCTCCAACCTCTGCTCTCTGTAACAATCCTCTGTACCCCAGTCTCCAACTTCTGCTCTCTGTAATGGTCCTTCTGCACCTCAGTCTCCAACATCTGCTCTCTGCAACACTCCTTCTGCACCCCTGTCTTCTAACTTTGCTCTCTGCAACAGTTTCTCTGCACCTCTGTCTCCAACCTGTGCTCTCAGTTAAAGTCCTTCTGCACCACAGTCTCCAACCTCTGCTGTCTGTAACTATCTTTCTGAACGCCAGTCTCCAAACTCGGCTCTCTGCAACTATCCTTCTGCACCCCTGTCTCCAAAGTCTGCTCTCTGTAACAGTCCTTCTGCACCCCAGTCTTCAAAACCTGCTTTCTGTAACCGTCTTCTGCATCTGAGTCTCCATGCTCTGCTCTGTGCAACAATACTTCTTCACCCAAGTCTCCAACGTCTGCTCTCTGAAAAAGTCCGTCTAAACTCTAGTCTTCAAACTCTGATCTCTGGAACAGTCCTTCTACACTCCATTTTCCATACTCTGCTAACCCCAAGGATACTTCTGCACCCCAGTCTCCGTCCTCTGCTCTGTGCAACTTTCCTTTTTAACCCCAGTCTCCAGCATCTGCTCTCTGCAACAGTCCTTCTCCACCCCAGTCTCCAAACTGTGCTCTCTGTAACAGTCATTCTGGACCTGAATCTCCATCCTCTACTCTCTGCTACAGTCCTTCTACATCCCAGTCTAAAACCTCTGCTCTCTGCAAAAGTTTTTCTGCACCCCAGTCTCCAACCTCTTCTCTCTGTAACAATCCTTCCGCACCTAAGTCTCCAATCTCTGCTCTTTGCAAGGGTCCTTCTGCACCTCAGTTTCCAACCTCTACTCTCTGTAACAGTGCTTCTGCACCTCAGTCTCAAAACTCTGCTCTCTGTAAGATCCTTCTGCACCCCAGTCTCCAAACTCTGCTCTGTAACAGGGCTTCTGCACCCCAGTCTCCAACCTCTGCTCTCTGTATCAGTCCACCTGCACCCCAGTCTCCAACCTCTGCTCTCTGCAAAAATCCTTCTGCACTCCGGTCTCCAACATCTGCTCTCTGCAAAAGTTCTTCTGTACCTAAGTCTGAAAAATCTGCTCTCTGCAACAATTCCTCTGCACCCCAGTCTCCAACCTCTGCTCTCTGTAACAGTCTTTCTGAACGTCTGTCTCCTACCTCTGCTCTCTGTAATACCCTTCTGAAACCCAGTCTGCAAACACTGCTCTCTGTAACAGTCCTTCTGCACCCCAGTCTCAAACCTCTGCTCTCTGTAACAGGCTTTCTGCATCCCAGTCTGAAACCTCTGCTAGCTGCAACAGTCCTTGTGAACCCAGGTTTCCAACATCTGCTTCCTGCAACAGTTCTTCTGTACCTCAGTCTGAAAACTCTGCTCTCTGCAATAATCCATCTGCACCCCAGTCTCAAAACTCTGCTCTCTGTAACAGTCCTTTTGTAATTCAGTCTCCAATCACTGCTCTCTTCAACAATCCTTCTACACCCAAGTCTCCATACTCTGATCGCCCCAACGGTTCTTTTGCAACGCAGTCTTTAAACTCTGTTCTCTACATCAGTTCTTCTGCAACCCAGACTCCATCCTCTGCTCTTTGTAACAGTCTTTCTGTACCACAGTCTCCAAACTCTGTTCTCTGTAAGGGTCCATATTCACCCCAGTATCCAACCTCTGCTTTCTGTATCAGTCGTTTTGAACCACAGTCTCCAAACTCTGCCCTCTGTTACCGTCCTTCTGCAACTCAGTCTGCAACCTCTGATCTCTTCAACAGTCCTGCTGCACCCCAGTTTCCATCCTCTGTTCTCTGCAGCAGTCCTTTTGCACCCAGTCTCCAACATCTGTTCTCTGCAACAGTCATTCTGCACCCCAGTCTCCAAACTTTGCTCTCTGTAACAGTCCTTCTGTACTGCATTCTCCAACATCTGCTCTCTGTAAGGGTACTTCTACACCAGAGTCTCCAACCTCTGCTTTCTGTGTCAGTCCTTCTGCAATCCAGTCTCTAATCTCTGCTTTGTGTAACAGTAATTCTGCACCTTAGTCTCCAACCTCTGCTCTCTGCTACAGTCCTTCTGAACCCCAATCTCTAACCTCTACTCTCTGCAAAAGTCCTAGTACATCCCAGTCTAAAACCTCTGCTCTCTGCATCAGTCCTTCTGCACCCCTGTCTCCAACCTCTGCTCTCTGTAACAATCCTTCTGCACCTCAGTCTCCAACCTCTGCTCTCTGCAACGGTCCTTCTGCACCTCAGTCTCCAACCTCTACTCTATGTACAGTGCTTCTGCACCTCAGTCTCCAATCTCTGCTCTCTGTAAGATCCTTCTGCAACCAAGTCTCCAAACTCTGTTCTCTGTAACAGTCCTTCATAACCCCAGTCTCCAAATTGTGCTCTCTGTAACAGGCCATCTGCACTCCAGTCTCCAACCTCTGCTCTCTGTATCAGTTCATCTGCACCCCAGTTTCCAACGTCTGCTATCGGTAACTGTCCTTCTGCACCCCAGTCTTTAACCTCTGCTCTCTTCAACAGTCCTTCTGCACCCCAGTCTCCAAACTCTGCTCACCCAAACGATCCTTCTGCACCCCAGTCTCCAACGTCTGCTACTGCAACAGTCCTTCTACACTCCAGTCACTAACTTCTGCTATCTGCAACAGTCCTTCTATACCCCAGTCTCCATACTCTGCTCGACCCAATGATCCGTCTTCACCCCAGTCTCCAACCTCTGTTTTCTACATCAGTTATTCTGCACCCCAGTCTCCAACATCTTCTCTCGGTACCAGTCCTTCTGTGCCGCAGTCGCTAACCTTTGTTCTCCGTAAGGGTCCTTATGCACCCCAGTATCCAACCTCTGCTTTCTTTATCAGTCGTTTCGCACCACAGTCTCCAAACTCTCCTGTCTGTAAGAGTCCTTCTGCAACTCAGTCTGCAACCTCTGCTCTCTTCAACAGTCTTTGCGCACCCCAGTCTCCATCCTCTGCTCTCTGCAACATTCCTTCTGCACCCCAGTCTCCAACATCTGCTACCTGCAACAGTCATTCTCAAACCCTAGTCTCCAAACTCTGCTCTCTGTAAGAGTCCTTCTGTACTGCATTCTCGAAACTCTGCTCTCTGTAAGGATACTTCTGCAGACGAATCTCCAAACTCTGTTTTCTGTATCAGTCCTTCTGCACCCCAGTCTCCAAACTGTGCTCTGTGTAACTGTACTTCTGCACCTTAGTCTCTAACGTCTGCTCTCTGCTACAGTTTTTCTGGACCCCAGTCTTCATCATCTACTCTCTGGAACAGTCCTCCTGCACCCCAGTCTCCAACCTCTGCTCTTTGTAAGAGTACTTCTGTACTAAAGACTCCAACCTCTACTTTCTCTAATGGTCCTCCTGTACCCCAGTCTTGAACCTCTGCTTTTTGAATCAATCCAAACACTGCTCTCTGTAACAGTCGTTTTGCACCTCGGTCACCAACCTCTGCTCCCTGTAAGATCCTTCTGCAACCCAGCATCAAAACTCTGCTCTCTAAAACAGTCATTCTGCAACCCAGCCTCAAATGTCTGCTCTCTATAACACTCCTTCTGCAACCCAGTCTCAAACCTCTGCTCTCTGTAGCAGGCATTCTGCACCCAAGTCTTCAATCTCTGCTCTCTGATACAGTCCTTCTGCACGACAGTCTTTAACCTCTGCTCTCTTTAACGGTCCTTCTGCACCACAGGCTCCCACCTCATCTTTCTGAATCATAATTCTTCACCCTAATCTCCAACGTCTTCTCTGTGTAACAGTCCTTCTGCATCTCAGTCTCCAAACTCTGCTCTCTGCAACTGTCCTTCTGCACCCCAGTCTCAAACCTCTGCTCTCTGTTACAGTCTTTGTATACCGCAGTCTCCAACCTCTGCTCTCTGTAACGGTCCCTGTGCATCCCAATTTCCAACCTCTATTTCTGTAACAGTCCTTCTGCACCTCAGTCACCAAACTCTGCTCTCTGTAACCGTCCTTCTGCACCTCAGTCTCCATCCTCTGCTATCTGTAACAGTCCTTCTGCACCTCAGTCTGAAACCTCTGCTCTCTGCAGGATCCTTCTGCAACCCAGCCTCAAAACTCTGCTTCCTGTAACCTTCCTTCTGCACCCAGTCTCCAACCACTGCTCTCTGTAACAGTCGTCCTGCACCTCGGTCACCAACCTCTGCTCTCTGTAAGATCCTTCTGCAACCCAGCCTCAAAACTCTGCTCTCTAAAACAGTCATTCTGCAACCCAGCCTCAAATGTCTGCTCTCTATAACACTCCTTCTGCAACCCAGTCTCAAACCTCTGCTCTCTGTAGCAGGCATTCTGCACCCAAGTCTTCAATCTCTGCTCTCTGATACAGTCCTTCTGCACGACAGTCTTTAACCTATGCTCTTTTTAACGGTCCTTCTGCACCCCAGGCTCCCACCTCAGCTTTCTGTATCATAATTCTTCACCCCAATCTCCAACGTCTTCTCTGTGTAACAGTCCTTCTGAATCTCAGTCTCCAAACTTTGCTCTCTGCAACAGTCCTCCTGCACCCCAGTCTCCAACCTCTACTTTCTGGAACATTCCTTCTGCACCCCAGTGTTCAACCTGTTCTCTCTGTAACAGTCCTTCTGCGCCCCAGTCTCCCACCTCTACTCTCTGTAACAATCCTTCTGCAGCACAGTCTCCTCCTCTGCTCTCTGCAACGATTCTTCTGAAACTCCGTCTCCAACGTCTGCTGTCTTCAACGATCCTTCTGTACCCCAGTCTCCAACCTCTGCTGTCTGCAACGATCCTTCTGCACCCCAGTCTCCAGTGTCTCCTCTCCTTAACACTCATTCTGCACCCCAGTCTCCAACCTCTGTTCTTTGTAAAGTCCTTATTCACCCCAGTTTCCAAACTTTGCTCTCTGTAACATTCTTTCTCTAACCCAGTCTCCAACCTCTGCTTTTTTCAACGGTCTTGCTGCAACCCAGTCTCCAACCTCTGTTCTCTGAAACAGTCCTTCTCCTCCCCAATTTCAAATCTCTGCTCTCTGTAACAGTCCTTCTGCACCCTAGTCTCCAACCTCTGCTTTCTGTATAACTACTTCTGCACCACAGTCTCCAAACTCTGCTCTCTGTAACAGTCCTTCTGCACCTCAGTCTCTAAACTCTGATTTCTGTAAGATCCTTCTGCAACCAAGTCTCCAAACTCTGCTCTCCGCAACAGTCCTTCTGCACACCAGTCTCCAATCTCTGCTCTCTGCAACGATCCTTCTTTACCCCAGTTTCCAACCTTTGCTTTCTGCAACAGTCATTCTGAACCCCAGTCTCCAACATCTGCTCTCTGCAACAGTCCTTCTGCACCTCAGTCTGAAAACTCTGCTATCTGCTACGATCCTTGTGCACCCCAGTCTCCAAACTCTTCTTTCTGTAACAGTCCTTCTGCACATCAGTCTCCAACTTCTGCTCTCTGAATCAGTTTTTCTGCACCCCAGTCTTTACCATCTACTCTCTGAAACAGTTCTTATGCACCCCTGTCCAAATGCAGAAGAATGAGACCTGAACTATCGTTAACCCTGCAAAAAATCAACTCAAAATGCATTAAAGACTCAGGCACTGGACCAGAAATTATGCAGTTTCTAGGAAAAAACAAAGCCAATACTTCAACCTACAGGAAGAGGCAATGACTTTCTCAATAGGATGCCAAACCTCAGGAGATAACACCAAAAGTTAGCTAATAGGATGGCATTAAATTAAGAAGGTTCTTCACAGCAAAGGAGACAATTAGAATATGAAGAGAGAACCTACGAAAAGGGGGAAAATCTTTATGAGGTTCTCTTCTAAAAGAGGATGAATATTTAGAATATTAATAAAGAACTCGAAAAACTAAACATCAAACCCACAATTATTAAATAACCCAATTATCAAATAACCCAATTACCAAATGGGAAACTAAATGAACTAAACAGACACATCTTAGAAGAAAATATGTGAGTGGCCAACAAATATATGAAAATACTTGCAAGTCAAGACTACCCTGAGATTTCATCTCACTTTAGTGACAAAGGCAACCACCAAGAATACAAAAAGAAATGAGTGTGACAAGGAGAGAATTGGAGAGAACGAAGCACTCTCACCCTGTTGGTGGGCATGTAAATCAGCACAATCACCACGGAAATCGGGATGGAGGCTCCTCAGGAGTAGCCATGGACCACCCTGCGACCCAGCTCTACCTCTGCTTGGTATTTATCACAGCGGATCGAAGTCATCATACTATAATGACACATAAATGCCCATGAACAAGCCGAGGTGACATCAGTGGACGAATGGATAAAGAATATATGGTATATGCACACTGAAATTTCATTCAGCCATAAAGAAGAACGAAATTATGTCATGCTGGAAGATGGATGGATCTTCAGAACATTAAGGGAAATAAGCAACTCAGAAAGTTAAGGGCCGTATGTTTTTCCTCTGTTAAAGCTAGAGGGGGAAAAGGAAGGAAAGTTGGGAAGGGAGTCTCATCATGAAAGTTGAAGGAAGATCAATAGAGTCAAGGCACCAGGGGAGAAGGTGAGATAAAGGGAAATATTGGAATGATATTGGCCAAAGTTCACGGTTATTTTGTGTGCATGTTCAAATATGTGTCAGCAAATCCCAACATTATGGACCACTACAATGCACCAATGAAGTGTGAAAAGAAGAGTTTCACATTACATGGGACAGGCACTATTCTAGGAGGGTGCCCATTTTTTTCCATCTTTAAATACCACGATCATTTACCACTGTCAAAAATCTCTACAGATTCAAATGTTCTGATCACTGCTCCACCACATGGCGTCTTCTACTTCAGGGTCCCCTTATTCTCACTGAAATCAGGGAGCCCGTTTCAACGATGCCATCTGTTAATGTCTTGCCAGGTTGCCGAGGACAGCGGCTGCGGGTTTCACAAGGATCTGGTGCTGCCTTCTCAACGCATGTCCA
This sequence comes from Ictidomys tridecemlineatus, assembly GCF_052094955.1. Lineage (NCBI taxonomy): Eukaryota > Metazoa > Chordata > Mammalia > Rodentia > Sciuridae > Ictidomys > Ictidomys tridecemlineatus. The sequence continues at coordinate 169,401 of NW_027524012.1, forward strand.
CGAGGCTTTGGCGAAGGCTAGTGCTCAAGGCCCTTCTGCAGATCCAGCTGTGAGCCCAGAGAAGGGGTCACATAACACATAACATATTTATTTCTGATCACCATCCTTTCCATTATTCCAGCATCATATTGGTCATTGAACTAAGCAAACACTGAGTCCAGATTTCAGTCCATCAACCAAAGAGAGTCTAATAGCCACTCCCCGTGGCTCAGGAAAATCCTTGGCCCTACCATTTCTGGTGATTACGTCCCTCTGACTGCATTCAAGATGATCCAGCAATATATCCTGACTTTTTTGTCTAGAAGACTCAAACAAATTCTCTTATATATTCTTAAGGCTCCTATTAACAAAATACAGTAAAATATTTACCTTTTATTTTGGTGTGACCCTCATACTCTCCTGGGCTATATTTTATACCCTTACCTGAGGCGTTCTGGGATCAGACCCCAATTAAGAGTCTGGTGACAATGTGAAATGATGGATGAGCATCTTAAAGACAATTGGGCTGGGGATGTGGCTCAAGCAGTAGTGCGCTTGCCTGGCACGCGTACGGCCCGGGTTCGATCCTCAGCACCACATACCAACAAAGATGTTGTGTCCGCCGAGAACTAGAAAATGAATATTAAAAATTCTCTCTCTCTCTCTCTCTCTTTTCCCTATTCTCTCCTTTCCTCTCCTCTCTCACTCTCTCTTAAAAAAAAAAGACAACTGCCTAGGTAGAGTCACCATAGGGTCTTCAATTTAGGGAAATCTAGTCTCCTCGGGGGAAGAGGGGCTGCTTCTGACAGCAAAGAGGGTTACTGGAGATTTCAGGGTTCAAGGCTCTGAGATTTGTCTAATTCCACTGGTATTTTGCTGTTCTAATTAACAGGGTCTCAATCTTTTACCCATTAATGTCCTAATTGACATAAGAGAGACCTGGGGAAATTGTGGATTTATAATTTCCTTTGTACTTCTGCAATTTGGAGAATTGGATGTTTTATTCTGATATTAACCTTTATCAGTTTCCAGAGAGAAAATATTTCTGATGATCTGAACCTGACTTGAAGGAGGAATATAATGCTTGAACCTATATTTTCTTTCTGTAAGTCTCCCACTCCAGTCAGTAACAGCAGTCTTTAGTCATGTTGTAATGTTCATTCCCACCCTGAAGGTCGATGGTGTTATTCCAAAGCTCAGTTTTCCATAGACATTGGATTTCAAGCCACGATAACTTAAAGTCTCTGTTGGGTCATTGCACACCAGGAATTATCAGGTCTCTTTTCCCATGGGCTGTGACATCATCAACATATTCAATTCCCTCAGGTCAGACATCCAACCTACCTCCTCAGATCTGTTATCTAGAACCATCTCTGATGTAAACCACTATTGTGGTCAGTGCCACCGTGGTTAGGTAGAGATGAAGAACGACTCTTGATGTATTAGGGTAGAGGAATTTGACACAGAAAAAAGTTATAAAAAGGTTGGGAGATCTGGAAGAAAAAAGGAAAAAAGGGCAGGTGACACCACCCCATATATGGAAACCCTACCATCCCTGGAAAGAGACACTCATTCCACGCTACTGTGACCCACATTCAGGAACAGATGTCTAGTAGCCTGCACACAGCTCTTGGCACCAAGGACATTAGTTCCTGCCTCTACAGGGCTGGTTTGCTGCTGCTGCTATGGGATCCAAAAATAACCCGCTTTCTTCCTTTCACTTCTTCCTCTCTGCCTAGTGTTTTGCAGATCTTAAAAAAACCTCCTAAAATGGAGGTCTGCAGGCAGAGGAGTGTGGGAAACGAGGTCCTGGTACTTTGTGTCCCTCTGGTGTGGGGAGAACACAGGAGGACAGAGATGGTGCTGAAAACCCACACAAGGTGTCCAACACACTTGAACCTGAAAGTGGGAAAAGGGTGTTTGTGAAAAGAGAGGAGAGAAAGGAGTCTCAGAGATTTTAAAAGCTTGAGTGGGAGTTGAAGCTGCAGATACAGACTCTCTAACCAGGTGCCTACAAGTTCCTGGGAGGCATCTTTTTTCAGATGACTGTATACTCCAGTTTGAAGATTGGTCTAGACTTTGATCATGCAAAGGGATGCACACCCTCCAGCCAGCTTCCTCAGGGCACTCTGGACCTCATTGCATCTCAGGCTGTGAATGACGGGGCTCAGCAGGGGGCTCACCACACAGAAGAGCACAGAGACAAGGGTGTCCATGTCCAAACTTCTCTGGGCCTGTCATAGTGGAAGTTGGCTTTTCCATAGAAGACCACCACGACAGTGAGAGGGGACGCACAGATGGAGAAGGCCTTCCTCCTGCCCTGGGCAGAGGCAATCCCCTGGATGGCCGCCATGATGAGTGCATAGGAGCCTGCAGTGAAGAGGCAGGGGCTCAGGATCATGGTGGCACTGACAACGTTGAGCGCAGACTCGTTGACAGTGGTGTCTGAGAAGGAGAGCTTCAGAAGCAATGGCGTGTCACAGAGAAAGTGGCTGAACTGGTGGGGCCCACACAGAGTGAGTGTGATGGCCAGCACCGTGTGTGTGACTAAATTCACCAGCCCACACAGCCAGGACCCAGTCACCTGGCCAACACAGACCTTCACACTCATGATGACTGGGTACTGAGGAGGATGGCACGTGGCCACACAGCAGTCATACTGGCCACACAGCCAGTAAGAAGCCTTCTGTGCCAGCACTTGTAACCAAGAAGAAGATCTGGGAAAGGCAGCCCTCATAAGAAATTGCCTTCTTCTCTCAGAAGAAGTTCACCAGCAGTACTGGGAGGGTGGTGGATGTGTAGCAGACGTCCAAGAAGCTCAAATTGCTTAGGAAAAAGTACATTGGAGTGTGGAGAGCAGGAGTGACCCTGGTGGCCACTATTATGAGCATATTCCCCAGGAGAGTGGTCAGGTAAATGACCAGAAAGAGCAGAAAGAACCAGCCCTGTAGGTTGGAGTTGTTGGAAAATCCCAAGAAGATGAATTCAGTGACAAATGATTGATTGCTTATTTCCAATGGTATCATAGCTACAAAACAGAGAAAAAGAGACCATGACGAGAATGGACTCAGAGAACCCCAAATAGGCTTGTTAATCTGCAGCAACATGGCAAATAATATTGTATACAGAGATGCCTGGACTCTGGAAAGAGACGTATAGGAGTGACATTAGAGAGAGCATAACTTCTCACAGACTTTTGCATAAGTTCTCTTTTGTAAGAATAAATGGAGACTTGGTCAAATGCATAACCAGCTATCAACCCCTGTGTCTCATTGAATCTGCAGTATCTCCCTCCTAACACTGTGCTTCACTGTGATGAATTCTTTTTTGTATGTCTGTTATTTCAAATAATAAGTTTTCATTGTGGAAAAATGAAGAAAATGCAGAAAGTTATTCAGAAGAATAGAACAGTTCACAAAATCAAAGCTCTCTTTGCATTCATCCCATTCTACCTCTATCTATCCTTAAAATATACAAAGCAAAATTTCCCAATATTGTTGTACTCTATTTAGTTGTTTGCCTTGAAATCTTAATTTCCTAACATGATATTAAGTTAATATCTCCCTTTTTATTGAACATAGAAACCTTCCATTCCATTTACTATCATAAATATTGGAATAGAAGCTTTCATACATATGTATCTGTGATCATCTCTGATTATTTCTTAAAAGTAAAATTATAAGTCACCTGCTTTTAAATACATTGATCTATTTTTTTCAGTAGAAACTTTTATTTTTTTTAAGTTTTATAAGATACAAAAGATTTTTACAAATGATATATACTTAGGTATTTTTCTTCTTTTGTATTATAAGATTTACCTCACCAAACATTACATTTCCTGAATAAAAAATGATTGATACAATTACTGATTTCCTATCATGTTATCCATGCTAATCCGTGATCCATTTTTTGAACTAAAATTTCTGTTTCTTTTTCAATCTTAAATAAAAAATATTATACTAAAACAGTAAGCTCTTGGTCCAGATAGATGTGGATTGAAATCCATCTGTTGTTCACTAGATGTTGTTTGTAAAAAAGTCAGCTCATCTCTATTACTCAGTTTGTTCCTTACTTAGGATATTAATGATGTCTATTTCACAACTGCTGAAAAAAGTTTTGAGATAATATAAGCTATGTGTCTTGCACATTACATTTACTCAATGCCTTATATCAAGTTAGAAAATGTCTATCCATGTTTTACTAGTAGTTTTTTTTTGGTGTATGTGTGCTTGTTTGTGACTTGAGAGCCTTATACATACTAAGCATGCACTCTACAACTGGACTTTGCCCCTAGTTTCATTTAGTTATACTTTTTATCATAAATAGATATTGAATTTTCTTATTTTCTCTGCATCTATTGAAATGATATATATTTTTTCTTATTTAGTCTGTTACTATGGAAATTCGGTTGATTGAATTTTTGAATATTGAACCAGCCTTGCATTCTGGGATTGATCTCAATTGACTGTAATGTTATCCTTATTCTATATGGCTGAGTTGAGTTTGTTAATATTGTTCCCTGCTTGCTTTTGTGTATTCTATTTTCGCTGTTCTCCAGAGATAATCTATTTCTTGAAGAATTCTCAGCTGTATTCTACTGTTATTTTCAGTCAATGCATGTTAGTGGACTAGTGGGAAACAGAGAAGAAATTTCTAATGTTTCCAGGAAGCCCTGCCTTAGGTACTGTAAACTCAATCACAGGGATATGGCTTTCACAGTGACCACTTTCTAGCAATATGGCTGAGCCTAGTTCTTATTCCTCCCGACGTTAGACATTTCGGCCTGTTCCTTTCCATAGCTGCAAAGGTTTTCCGTTGAGTGTCCTAATGTAACAGTTTCTGTTACTCTTGCCCCTGAAGATTACAGCTTTTGTTCTATGTAAAAAATCAGGAAATGGGTCTGGGAGGAGTTTTGGCTGCTGTTGCTTCTTTTGTTCCTCCACCTATCCAAGAAATGATACTGTTAAAGACACTTTCTCAGAATACTTCCCTATCTTCCTGGGAGCATTTGGTGGAATCCATGGAGAAAAAGAAAAAATACAAACATTTTATGTCTGTAACCCTCTGGGTCTTTATGCTCTTAAACCAGTCTATACTTAGTGTTTAGCAATCCATTAACTATTTTTTATTTGAGTTTTTTTTTATAAATAAACTCCTATGTATCTAGTGGGTTCTCCCATAGTTAAAAAAATGCCTGGATTATTTTGGTTGCTTATCTCTCCACAGACTTCGGTTAGTTGTTTGCCTTATAATCTTCATCTTCAATAAAGTCAAGGAAAGTCATTAATTTGCATTTTCTTCTGCTCTTTTTGGTTATTATAATGATGAAAACAACATGCTTTCTAGCTGTTTCGATAGATACTCAAGGTGAAATTTGAAGTCTATACACTTACTTTTCAAAAATATTTAGTAATTTCTAATTTAGTTAAATATGTAGTTATTCTATTCAAAAAATCTCATTCCTAGCATATTTCCAAGGAAATTAATGCACAGTTCACAAAAATTCTTGTGTAAAAATTCATAATAACTGAAACAAATATTATGCCTTCAGCAGAAGGACAGAAGACAAATCACGGTTTATCATGCAGTGGAATAATTCAGTTACTTTAGAAACACAAATACTGGAACATTAATAACATTGACCAATCTACAAAAAATTTTCTGGGTGAAAGAAGCCAGATACAAAATATATACTGTATGTTTTCTTTAAATAAAGTTCAAAAATTAGCAAAACATGTATAATGGTCAAGTAATAATGGTGGTCTTTTTTTTTTTTTTGTAGCTCAGTGGTGATATCAGTTGAAACATGAAGAAATTTTCTAAAGTGATGGAAATGTTTTATATCCTGATTTTAGGTAGTTCATATATATGTAAAATATTATAAACCTGTACACTTTAGATCTGTGCATTCTTTGAGTACAAATTATAGTTCAATTTTTTAAAATAGCCTTATTTTAAAAATAAGCAATTAATGGGGAAGAGTGGTACCTGCCTGTAATCCCAGGTACTTGGGAGACTAAGGCAGGAGGATCATAAATTTGAAACTCTGCAAGGCCTTCTGCCCCAAACAATTGAAAGGGCTGGGGATATAGCTTCATGGTAGAGTGCCACTGGGTTCAATCCCCAGTACTTCAGTAAGTAAGTAAGTAAGTAAGTAAGTAAGTAAGTAAGTAAGTAAGTAAATTGATAAATAGAAGTGAAAGCATTTTTTCAAGATGATTTTTGACTCAGGATTGGTTGGAACCACATCTAAAATTTTTTTTAGGTCTCTAAGAGGTTAAGTATTTTCTCCCAAATTTTTGCATTTCTCTACTTCTTTTTTTACCACAGTGATAGTCTAGGACATATCAAATTTTACAAGTGACATCAGTTGTTCCCTGATCACTATCTGTTTGAAGCAGTGAATGTGATTGGTGGGTGCATTCGGTCTGTATCACAGATACAAAGCCTTGCTCACCATGATGGATGGGCGTGTGCATGTGCGTGTGTGTGTGTGTGTGTGTGTGTGTGTGTGTTTGTGTGTTATTGGTTGTGGGATTGGTCTTGACTGAGAACACTGTCTTATAGTTAGTGGGATGGCAAGTTGGCATCTCAGGCAATATTGATGGCAGAAATCTCAAAGAATATAGCAGGAATCTGCCATCTAAGGCTCAGCAAGCTCAGAACACTTGGTTATCCTAATTGCTATAAATGGAAAGACACTCACGATTGACCTTCTTTGAGAGCTGCATCACACTGGGGCAGGAGGAGGGAGCCCATTTCCATAGAGATGTACCCTGTTTCTATAGAGACTCCAGCTAGGCTTCAAGGGGCTGGTGGGATAGTACCAGTGGATGCTGCCAAGCCCTGGGTCATTCTGAGAAGCCTGCTTTTTCAGGGAAGGTTGCAGGGTATCAGCCTATGGGGCCGGGACTAGGCTCTGTGAAGCTGTGTCAGGCCTTATTTCTAAGCAAGGTACTTGGCAATAGATACCTCGGAAAACGTCCCACCCCCCACCATGCCATGGGCCGCCAGAGAGCCCAGGTGTGTCTCTGGAAGCCAGGCATAGGTATGAGCATAGACATCAATGATTGCAGAGTATCAACAATAGGGGGCCATAAAACTCTTTCACGTGAGTGCAGACTGAAAACAGGGACATCTGGAGGGAGATAGACTGGGTTTTAGAAAATCATCAGATCTCTAGGTCTAGAACACGCAGATAGACCCACTCATGGAATTGTGCGTGTGAGTCCAAGGAGCAGGAGTTGATAACTGTGAAACCTGGTTCCCCATGTTTTAGATACACCTGTTTAGTTCAAAAGAGTAATCTGAGTGCTAAAACAAGATCAAAATGAAGTGGTCTGTATCTGAAGACGTGCTGTGTTGAAGGTGGGAGAAAATCTCTGAAGCCCTCATGGAAATGGATATGGAGAACTTTAAAGTCCTAGTTGAAGAGGACACAATAAAGACAACAAATCAGTTTGGGCAGGCTGGCTAGCTGTTGGGATCACTCAGGAAAACAGGAATATGTGAGGAATAGCAGATGTAGAGAAGGCTTTGGTGGATTTGATTTGAGTAACTTTGAATGTAAGTTATCTGTGGGATAATCACGTGGAAATGCCCTTCACTGACAGCCTAGAACTTCAGGTGTGGATTTGGGAGTCATTGTCTTGAAGGCAACTGTTACACCAAAGTGTGAATATGAAATCCCCAAGGAGAATAGAGAAAGTAGAGAAGAAAATAGAGAAAGTAGGGATTCTTGTGATACTTGGTATTCACGAAAATTGTAGTAAAAGTTTATCCAGAAATGACTAAAAACACCACACTATCTAGGTCAGTTGTAGGTATCGCTTTCTCTAAATAATTTCCCTAAACAAGAGGAAATACAATAAATCTACTTTGAAATGGAGCTGGAAGCTACATGCACTTGACATTTCTTATTTTCTCTCTTTTCTCTATCAACTACCTGGATGAACTTCAAGTCATTTAGAAATCAGTGACATGTACTTTCTTTTAACTCCCCGTATGAAAAAGATCAATATGACAATCTCTTTTATAGGTAGATATCTAGATGTTTTTAGAAAAAAAAATAAAATTCTACATAGAAGGCAGTTACAGCAGATTTTACTATGGGAAATTGGTACATGGTCTGTGGATGTGTAAAAGGGAAAACTAAACGTAAATGTTCAGGGATTTAAAAATACAATCTCTGAAGTTGTGCATACTGCTATTGTAAAGGTCTTAAATATAAAGGTCAGTTCAGGAGGGACAATTTCATGGGGCATTAAAAAATCTCCCAATGTATGTTTATATAATTTTATCTACATATAAGTTTTTCCTTGATTTTACTGGCTAATTTCTTGTAGGTCACTGGTGTGGGGTAGGGTGAAGGATGATACCCTAACAATTTTCCTTATTCTCTATGCTCTTTATTAAGGTAGGTCATTAGATTGAATCATCATCATGGTCACCATTAGAATCCATTATTAACAATCATAACTCATGAATGACACTTTGTGACACAATATGTACTTGCTCCTTAGAATTTATAAAATGCAGCATAGGAATTCTATCAACTTAATAGTAAACCCTCTTTTCTGCAATAATAATATCCATAATCATCATAATCATCTAGGGCATATTTCATAGAAAAATAATTTGAGTGTGAGTCTTCTTAGATTGCTTCAATACATATAAATGCCTGACTTTAAAAACCTTGTTTAATGTAGTTTAAAAGTGGCATGTTTTCTGTAAAAATTAGATTGAATTTTGGATAATCCATTCTATCAAAACTCAGTGAATTTCTTTGAAAAGATGTATTTTTACATACCTGAATCCAATCAGGATTTTTCAAATTGAGTAACGAATAGAGACACACATTACATACAAATACCTAACACTTACTAAATGCCTATAAGACTTTTACATGCATTAACTTACTTTGTTTACACAACAACCTATAAGATAACCTATTATTCCCATTTTACATAAAAAAGAATTGAAATTATTGCACAATATATTAATGCAAGTAGAAAAACATCAATGAATCCCTTTAATTTGCATAATGTACATTAATTTGTACATTTAATATGTATTAACAATTATGATTTAACATACAAAAAAGAAATTGACTCAGAAAATTTATCATGTAATAACTATTATTTGTAGTGATACTTTGTTACCTGATGATAATACCATATATTAGTAAACTGTCTTATTATCTTCAATGCCCAGACATTCTTGTCTTTGGTTCTAATAATTCATTGCACATGATTTATAGGCCAACACAGCTTTCATTAAAATCTTAAATCTCAGGGCCTTAAGAAGCTTAAAGTATTTAAATTTCAGTAGAAAGTCGGTGCTTCAGTTAAGCACAACTAATTTTAAAATCTAAATATAAACAAAATAAAATAAATAAGTCTAGACTCTCAAAAGAAGAACTTTTTTTTTTTACTTTGGCAATAAATGAAATGTTTTGCTGACTAACTTTAGGAATTCATTTCCTCAAACAAAAAAAAAAATGGGCATGACCAAAACGAGGAAGAATGGTGTGATCATGAAAACTCTTATGCACATCAGGGAAACAATTATTCCTATTTGATCTCAATAGCACAAGCAATGATTAAAATTTTTAAATCCAATTTTCATGTTGCCCAGTAAATTGCTTAAAACACACACACACACACACACACACACACACACACACACACAGTACAAGGTCAATTTATTCAGAAAAAATATCTGAATGATTTCAGGTACTTGTGCCAATGTGAATTTATTACTGTGAAATCTATGAGCTATCTGGCCTGGCCCAGAGTTGTCCTCATATCCTTCCATGTGGTGTGGGTGCTTGGAGCCGAGGGAAAGATCAGAGGTCATTGTGCAGAACAGTTGGCCTCAGTCAGTGAGTTCCAAGTGTTCCCAGTGATGCTGGTCCAAGGACACACTTTGGGGGAGGCTGGGCTATTTCACCTAACATGAAGGGATGCCCTTACCCCTAACTGGTAGGTTTAAAATCTTACCAAATTCACCAGGAAAAAGCCTTTCTCCTGTCTTGGAGATTCAGCACTCAATTCAGCATTTAACATCTCTTTCAGTTCTGTTTTATTGGGGCCGATGTGTAGGGGGGCAGTTACTGGAGATTGAACTCAGGGGCTTGACCACTGAGCCACATACCCAGCCCTATTTTATATTTTATTTAGAGACAGGGTCTCACTGAGTTCCTTGGTGCCTTTTTTTTTTTTGCTGAGGCTGTCTTTGAACTCACTATCCTCCTGCCTCAGCCTCCTGAGGTGCTTGGTTACAGGCTTGCACCACTGTGCCAGCTCTTTCAGTTCTTTTTATTTCACCTGTGCTTCTTCTAGCATAAAGAGGAAAGGGAAGACAAATTATTACCTCTTACGATATGTCAAAGCCTTCTAGTTATAAAAGTCTTCAAAATAAAAAATTCTCTTTTCCATTTAAGATTTAAATTTTTTTTTTCTTGGTAGTGGTTAGTTTCAATTCAAACCAATTTTGTTGCTATACAGGGTCTAATTTAGTCCTAAGCCAGATCTACTAAGAAACTCAAAGAGGATAAGATGTGATCCTTGTGCTGCTGCGCCCCTCCCCTGGCTCAGGCAATGGCAAGGCCCTACTGAGGTGGATGGCGCAAGGCATCCATCCTCTGGAGGAGCGCAGTATGTTTCTGGGAATGGGCTGATTTGTTTTTGTATTCCTTTAATAAGTATAGTTTTGATTTCTCATATAACCATTAAGTATAAAGGAAAAATCATGACTTTCCCAATTAATGCAACTACTTCTAAGACATAGATCTGTTTGCTCTAACTGCAATGATTCAGCTGTGGAGTGTAAATTGTTAATGTCTAAAGAAAAATTCCCTCTATTCCTGTCAAGGAAGTTTTTGAGAAATTAAATTAAAATCTAGAGAAGGAAAATTAATGTTAAGAAGATAGATTAGTGCTTAGTACTGGGCAACTTGTTCTTGTTCCTGTGCAAAATGGTTTTTGCTCTTACTTTTGTTTGATTACAAGTAATAACAAATCAACTACTTGCCGTAACCATGGCACCGGTTCCAGTCAGTAAGTCAAGAAAGAATAGTCAAGGTATAGGCCAATAGTTTGGGACATTTGTAACTATTATTAAAAGTTAACTAAGCAGAAACAGCTCAAAGCAAAACTCAAACTGAAAGTACAAATGCTTGCTTATGCACAAGCCAAGATACATTCTTCTATTCTAATTGTAGCTACGTAATATTTTGTTTTGTTTGAATAATGATTTCTGTTTTGTAACAACAAAGTACTGTAAGCCTGCCAAAATGAAAAGTATATATGATCAACTTCACAAGTACAGATTGGGATTAACACCTTCACTTTGGTGTCTGTGTTGTTTCTCCACCCCCTCTTTCGCCGACTCCTCACCATCCCTTCGTCTCCTGAGACTCCCTGTCTGAGCTGGTCTCCGACACTGTCCTTCAACCAACTTACAATTTAATGGGAAGATGAACTCAATATGTGCAGGAAACTTGGTAACAATTCTATGTAATCTACAAATTATCATTATTTTCCCTTAGTGTTTGCTTGGGCAGCTCTGGGAATGGAGCACTTAATACTTGTCAAAGCCCCTCATTCCATCTTGAATATGCGCTCCTCCTTGTCCTAGTTGGGCCTCTCAATTGTGTTCTAAACACTAGGGCAACACCTTGTGTAAATGTGCACTCATTAAAGGTTTGAAGAATGAAGAAGGTCTGTCAAGTACATCCATGGGGCAGAGTTTTTAAAAGATTCTTTAAAGACGGTACTTTGTGGGACCTAAAGGATCTAACAGAGACTTGACAGAGGCGAGAGGACACTTCTGTTCAATGGTTCTGGTGCAGATATCTTGCTGAGAAAAATAAAGACTCTGTGGGCATAATTGAGGCAGCATAGCCCAGCGGCTTCTGAGGAACTCAGTGTCTCCTGTCTCCTAAATCTATCCCTTATGGAGACCATCGGCTCAGTTCCCACAGAACAAGCAGCTCTGCATCTTTCTTTCCCAATCAGTCATCTCAAAATCAGGTGACCGAGAATGAAGTCACTTATGAGTGACCCCAAAATATAATATTTCTAAAGGAGGGGGTTGTGTATGAAGTAGATTACTCACAAGCTTCAGGGATTTATTACACTTAATAAATTGCTTGCAACTCCCCTCCCCAAGCATCCATGTGTTGTAAGATAAAGATGAAAACCCCTAGTTAGTGAATGAATACGTTTCTAAACATAACATCTTCTACAATAATTATTTTTATTTAAACAGATATTTTGGTAGGTCTATTGTTATGCTATATTGTATCATAATGGAAATGTGTCCCTATATTTTCTCCCTAAAAATTATTCCTTTCTGTCCTGCTCTTCAAAAGCAGAGGATTAACACTTATCATTATCTATTGTTTACCATTAGTAATTTTCCACACACATCATCTCACTTAAGGAATTTAGGCATCCCAGGGTTTCTGGTTAGGTTTGGGTTTTCTTCCAGTACTGGAGGCTTCATGCTAAATCTCTCAGGTTTTGTGATAACCTCTGAAGTTATTTCTACTCTGGCAATACAAGTAGTATTGTGGAAACTTAGACACACATAGAAAAGGTGCGAGGATAGGTCATTACATAAATGTCATCAAAGTGGTAATGAAAATATGTACAATATTCTGTAATATGTTTTTAAGGTGTAGGTGTATCCTGATTTTGGAATAGTGTTATTGAAAATTGGGATGGTAAATAAACTACTTACCAGCAACTCTCACAGAGAGGCGTAGATTTCTGGTTTTGGTGTGGCCCTTGCTGCTCTCCATACTAGCACCTGGGCTGCAAAGAAAGCTTTTTCAAAAACTGGCTGTTGGTCTCCATTCACCACAAAACGGACCTGTTATTCTGAAAGTTGCCTGTCGCATATCTGTGGCCTCATGAAGGAGTCAAAATTTTCTGATCTCTCACAATTCATTTTCCTGTGATGGGCATTTATAGAGGTATGGGGCTGACCTGTTGAAAATATGCATCGAGCCTTTCCTCTGCAGCTGCTCTGGTACTCCTCAATGTGCAAACACAACTCAAGGGCAACGGCTTGAGTTCAACTGCAACAATGGAGAGCAGTTAATTTGCTGTTGGATTCATTAATATCTTGGCAATCACCTATTCCCAGCATGCAGCGGGAATATCAGCGTCCTCTCTCTTCTGGGATGTGGGTGAGCGAAGTTCAGAGTGAGATTTCTGCTAAGAAGTTGTGGGTGGCTGAAACCTCAAGACTGCCTTCCCTTCTTGCTAGAAAGAGAAGGGGTCAGGGTGGGTGTATACTTATTGGGATGGATTTCGCACGGCATATGAAGTTTTTCCTTCATGTTACATACTTTGCCGGATGGACAGATATCAGAAGCCACAATATTAAAAACATCCCCACTATCTTCAGCTGATCCACTCCTGCTAAGGGCTGATCCCTTACCAAACCCTGTATGACTTCCTGCCCCTTAATTTTACAATCCTGCTCATGACCTGGTAAAGAAATTGTTTGCTATGGAGTTTAAAAGTAGGGGAAAAAAAAGAGTCATCAAACAGCTCTTTCGGGCACAGATGGAGGAAAGACAACAAACTTGAAAGTCTTTTAGTATTTTACTGCACAAAAATAAAAATAAAATTATTAGATAAAGAAGTAAGTCTCTAAAACTTAAAATTTCCCATAATACAGTAGGGTTTTCCTCATGCTTAGGAGAGAACATTAACAGTAATCCTAAAAGATCTTAGAATGATTAGCCATCAGGGAAAAGCAAAGCTAAAGCACATTTGATGAAGCACTTCACACATTCCAGGGTCGTCACAATAAAAGGAATGATAATGATGTGTTGTTAAGGGAGTGAGGAAATCAGAAGCTTTATTCACCACTCTTAATAATAAGGTAAGCTGGTTCCACTGGTCTGAAAATGATCTGGAACTTCTTCAGAAAGTTAAATATGGAGTTAACGATCGACTTCTTCCACTCATACTTACAAACTCAAGATAAATAAAAAAGTTGTCCATCAATGATTTGTACATGAATGTTCATACAATGTTCATATTATATATAATGTTCATATTATATATACGAATCATATTCATATTAGTGAAAAAGTGAAAATGACCAGGCAGGTCTGTAATCTAGCTACTCAAAAAGCTGAGGCAGAAGGATCACAAATTCAGGTACAACCTGGGCAAATTTACAAGACCCTGTCTCAAAACAAAATTTTTAAAAGGGTTGGGCTTTGGCTTAGTGGTAGAACATTGTTTTTTGTGCAGGAGGCTCCGGGTTCAATCTGCAGTATGACACCCACATAGACACAAAGTAAAAATTACTATCCAGTGGAAAATGAACAAAGAAATGTGGCATTTTCATAAGATGGAAATCAGTCACAATAAAGAGGAATAAACTAAAATACTTATACAAGCTACAATATAACTGAAAATTGCAAACATCTAAGTTAAAGGAGTCAGATCCAAAAGGCATATATGGTATTGCTTCATTAAAAATATCCACAGAAACTCGAGTGTCTACATGGGTCTTTCCACATGTGAAGGAGAAACACAGAAATGGTGTTTATATAAAACTTAGAATCAAGATCCATTAGGAAAATGCAAGTCAAAGCCACATTGCACATAGCACTTCACATTCACTAGTGTTTGCTAGAGCTGAAATATTGGGGAAAAAGAGATTGACTGCTTTGGGTATAGGCTTTTTTTTTGGAGAGAAAAGTAATAAAAATATTCTGAAATACCTGTGGATTAGAGAATCCTGGTGAGGTTACAATGTGTCACATACTTAGCACAGTGTGCTTCCCCTGGTTGTAGGGGGACCACAGTTATCATGAGACACTGTATGGAGAGAGCGCTCTTGTAATTGCTGCTGAAGAGTTCACATATTTCTACAACAAAGACATTTCCTAGAATGAAACCATCATCTAGTTCTAATCTCACTATATAGTCTGTCTCCCAGCAAGCTTCCTCAGGGCACTCTGGACCTCGTTGCTTCTCAGGCTGTGAATGATGGGCTTCAACATGGGGGTCACCACACAGAAGAGCACTGAGACCAGGGTGTCCGTGTCCAGCCTTCTCTGGGCCTGTCATAGTGGAAGTTGGCTGTTCTATAGAAGACCACCACGACAGTGAGGGGGCATGCACAGGTGGAGAAGGCCTTCCTCCTGCCCTGGGCAGAGGGAATCACCAGGATGGCCGCCATGATGAGTTCGTAGGAGCCTGCAGTGAAGAGGCAGGGGCTCAGGCCCATGGTGGCACTGACAACATGGAGCGCAGACTCGTTGACAGAGGTCTCTGAGAAGGAGAGCTTCAAGAGCAATGGGGTGTCACAGAGAAAGTGGCTGAACTGCTGGGGCCCACTCAGAGTGAGTGTGATGGCCAGCACCGTGTGTGTGACCAAATTCACCAGCCCACACAGCCGTGACCCAGTCACCAGGCTAACACAGACCTTGACAGTTATGATGACTGGGTACTGAGGAGGACGGCAGGTGGCCACACAGTAGTCATACTGGCCACACAACCAGTAAGACGCCTTCTGTGCCAGCACTTGTCACCAAGAAGAAGATCTGGGAAAGGCAGCCCTCATAAGAAATGGCCTTCTTCTCCCAGAAAAAGTTCACCAGCAGTACTGGGAGGGTGGTGGATGTGTAGCAGACGTCCAAGAAGCTCTAATTGCTGAGGAAAAAGTACATTGGAGTGTGGAGAGCAGGAGTGATCCTGGGGGCCACTATTATGAGCATGTTCCCCAGGAGAGTGGTCAGGTAAATGACCAGAAAGAGCAGGAAGAACCAGCCCTGTAGGTTGGAGTGTTTGGAAAATCCCAAAAAGATGAATTCAGTGACAAATGATTGATTGCTCATTTCCAATGTTGTCATACCTACAAAACAGAGAAAAAAAGACCATGATGAGAATGGACTGAGAGCACCCCAAACAGGCTTGTTAATCTGCAGCAACATGGCAAATAATATCGAATGAAAAGCAGCCTGGAGACTGATAACCAGTGTGACTGTTCTCATCGAATCAGACCCATGGAGCCGCACACATTTGCAGGGGTGATGGTGGGTAGGAGTAACCAGAGAATTGGTAGAAGCCAACAGAAAGCCATTCGACCTCATCATGGTGTGAAGTGTTTTCTCACTGTCTCAGTAATCTCTGTCTCCTGTTGTCGTTTTATGTAAACATAGGATTTTTGGAGAAGTTCATTTTCATTGCAAATGTTAAGAAAAAATTTACAAAGTAGAGTCATCATCTGCAGAAGCATTCGGTGTTGCCTTCAGTGTTTTCCAAAGTAGAGTTTTTCTCATTTTACATCAATCTTGATCTCTGTGTTCGGAAAGGCAGAAGTTAACTATTCCTGTACAATGCTGAAATTATCAGGGCCTGAGAAAAATAGAGGAAAGAAGTTGATGAAGTGGGGTTGGACTGGCTATCTTAAGTATACAGGGAAGATCAGTGGAGTAGAAGGAGAATGAGAGGACTGAGAGGTTTGGGAAGGGAGGAAATGTGAAAAGTCTATACGCAGATCATGTTATGTGCACATGGAAGTCTAAAACAGGGGACTGCACCTGTATGTATATGTAGAAAGCACCAGTCAGAAATTAACAGATAAATGACCCAAAGAAAGATCAGTAGAGAAAGGACAATGGGGCCAGGAAGGGGAGGGAGATGGGGGGTGGGGACTGAATGGATTAAATCAGATTCTATGCACGTAGGATCTTTTCCAAATCAACCCAACTTCTATGTATAACTATTATGCTCTAATAAAAAATTTAAGAAGATGACATGATCCTATCAGCAAAGAATGAGATTTGAATTCTTCTTGACCTATTTGTATACCTTTAATTTCTTTCTTTTGTCCAATGGCTCTGGCAATTTCAAGGATGAAGTTGAATAGAAGTGGTGAAAGAGGAGGCACCCTGTCTGCTTCCAGTTTTTAGAGTGAATGCTTTCAACCTTTCTCCACTTAGAATGATGCTGCCTTGTGTTTAGCATAGATAGCTTCTACAATGCTTTTACAAAGTTTCTTCTGTCCCTAGTGTTTCTACTGTTTTGACAGGTAGGGGTGCTATATTTTGTTAAATGCTTTTTCTGCATCTATTGAGATGATCAATAAACTTACATCTCTCTTAAATTAACTTAATCTCTCCCCTTTGGCTAAACATTCAGATCATCTCCAGTCCTATAAATATTTTAATGAACATATGTGACCATTTCGAATTATCTCTTCAGAATTAAATTTAAATCTGACATAAAAAAAATTGTTGTGCAGTTTCTATTTAAAACTAGCTCATGGGAGAAATTATATTAAGTGAAATAAGCCAGACACATAAAGAGAAATAGCAGCTTTTTCACTTCTTTGTGGAAGCTAAAAAGTTGATCTCAGAGAAATAGGGAGTAGAGCAGTGGTTATTGGAGCCTGGGAGAGAATCACAAAAATCATTGTGAGTCTGATTTCTCAAAGACACATGTGAAGGACTGCCTGAAACATGCCCTCTGAGTGTGGTCTTTAAAAAAAAATAAGAGTGGACTTCTAACAGGGTCCTCAGAAAATCTCTCTTCTCTCCTCAGTGGGCAGCAGGAGGTCCATGGGTCTGCCAGCCTAGGAGCTAGCTGTGGTGTGCAAATGGGCAGGACCAGGACGGCAGGAGAATCTCAATAATCACTAGTAGACCGCATTCTATGTGAGGGCAGGCTGGAAACAGGCCATCCAGAAAGAAATGGCTTGAGCTCTGAAAATGACAGAATCTGTGGATTTAGGAAACTCTTGTGGGTCCAATCCACTCATAACACCTACTCCATGGGTCATTCCACGGTGGCCACAGTTACCACAGGCCTGACCAGAACAACCCGGAGGGGGAGATGCACTCTGGTCTCCTGGCTTGGAGGTTTGGTCTGGGACCAGCTGACCCATTGCTGCCAGCCTGTGATGAGGTGGGACGCTGAGGTGGAAGGGAACAAGGAAGGAAGCATCCCTAGCTCATGGCAGCCAGAAGGTTGGGGCGAAGGAGGGGACAGAAGGAGACAGTTCACAGGGGACAAGATGTGATTCCCCAGGGCATGTCCCGAGCCAAACTTCACCTGCCCACACTCCTCTCAGTACAGTGGGCCTTTCAGATAATTAACCCACAAAATGGATGGATCCACAGATTATGTCACAAATCTCACAGTCTAATCACTTCACCTCTGAACACTGTTTCTGTGGCTGACCCTGAGCTTTTGGTGGGGGTATACCTTATTTCTAAGCCATAATAGTCCCTACAGTCCATGTGCTTTTGTTAGAATACCTTCATGTAGTCTGGGAGAGTAATTGAGTGCCAAAACAAGATTAAAAGGAAATATCTGGAAACTTAAGATGTGACATTTGGAGCTTGGGGAAAAGCTCTGAAGAGGAGCCCTGGGTGGAGCACTTTAAAGTCCTGGTGACTAGGACACAAGAGCCCACCTGGTCTGTGGAGTAGGTGAGTGGGAGTGGGAACACTCATTAAAACATAAAAAAAAAATGAGAAGGGGTGTGTCTGGGGAGAAGAAAAGAGAAAAAGAGGTTGGGCCTGGAGTCTGGGTATTTGCGGTGTCTTCCCAAGGAGATTCCAGGAGGCAGCGGGACAGGATCCCAGGAGATCGGCCTTGGAGTCATGGCTTAGAGTGACTGTGGAAGTCACAGGTGATCATAAAGCCAAAAGAGAGCAGGGTGAGTAGAGAGGGCCTGATGGACTGTGCAGAAAAGAAGGTGTCCAGAAGGAGGCTCACAAGCTATCAGCAATCATTCTGCACCACAGTGTCAAAGCTCTGCTCTCTGTACCAGGCCTTCTGTACCCCAGTCTAAAACCTCTGCTCCCCCCATAACAGTCCTTCTGCACCCCAGACTTTAACCACTGTTCCCTGCAACAATCCTCCTCCTCCCCAGTCTCCAAGTTTTACTCTCTAAAACACTCCTTCTGCAACCCAGTCTCGAACATCTGCTCTCTGCAACAGTCCTTCTGCACCTCAGTCTGAAAACCTTGCTCTCAGCAACAATCAATCTGCACCCAGTCTCCAAACTTTGGTCTCTGTAACAGTCCTTCTGCACCTCAGTCTCCAAACTCTGCTCTCTATAATATCCTTCTGCACACCAGTCTTATAACTCTGCTCTCTTTAATAGGCCTTCTGCACCAGTGTCTCTAAACTCTGCTCTCTGCAGCGATCCTTCTGCACCCCAAGATCCAACATCTGCTTTCTGCAGCAGTACTTCTGCACCTCAGTCTTAAAACGCTGCTCTCTGCAACAATCCTTCTGCACCCCAGTCTTAAACCTTTGCTCTTGTAACACTTCTTCTGCAACTCTGTCTCCAAAATGATCTCTGTAAGATCCTTCTGCAACCCAGTCTCGAAACTGTGCTATCTGCAACAGTCCTTCTACACCCCAGTCTCCAACCTCTGCTCTCTGCTTCAGTCCTCTGAACCCCAGTCTCCAACCTCTGATCTCTGCAACCTTTTTTCTGCAACCCAGTCTCCAACCCGTGCTCTCTGAAACTATCCTACTGCACCCCGGTTTCCAAATTCTGCTCTCTGTAGCGATCCTTCTGCACCTCAGTCTCAAACCTCTGCTCTCTGCAATGGTCATTCTGCACCCCAGTTTCCAAACTCTGCTCTCTGTAACACTCCTTCTGTACGGCAGTCTCCAACCTCTTCTCTCTATAACGGTCCTTCTGCACCCAATTTCCAAACTCTGCTCTCTGTAACAGTCCTTCTAAGCCTCAGTCTGAAACTTCTGTCTCTGCAACAATCTTTCTTAACCCCAGTCTCCAAACTGTGCTATCTGTAACAATCCTTCTGCACCCCAGTCCCCAATATCTGCTCTCTGTAACACGTCTTCTGCAACCCAGTCACCAAACTCTGCTCTCTGTAACAGGCCTTCTGCACCCCAATCTCCAACCTCTGCTCTCTGAAACGATCATTCTTCACCTCATTCTTCAACCTCTGCTCTCTGCAACAGGCCTTCTGCACCCCAGTCTCCAAACTCTGCTCTCTGTAACAATCCTTCTGCACCTCAGTCTCCAACCTCTGCTCTCTGCAACGGTTCTTCAGCACCCCAGTCTCCAAACTATCTTATCTGTAACAGTCCTTCTGCACCCCAGTCTCCAATCTCTGCTCTCTGCAACATTCTTAATGCACCCCAGTCTCCAACCTCTGCTTTCTGCTACAGTACTTTTGCAACCCAGTCTCCAACATCTGCTCTCTTTATCAGTCCTTTTGCACCCCAGTCTCCAAACTCTTCTCGCTGCAATGATCTTTCTGCACCTCAGTCTCCAAACTCTGCTCTCTGTAAAAGTCCTTCTGCCCCTCAGTCTCCATCCTTTGCTCTCTGTAATTGTCCTTCTGCACCCCAGTTTCCAATCTCTGCTCTCTGTAACAATTCTTCTGCACCTCTGTCTCCAACGTCTGCTCTCTGTATCAGTCCTAATGCACCCCAGTCTTTAATATCTGCTCTCTGAAATGGTTCTTCTGCACGCCAGTCTCCAACCACTTCTCTCTATAACGCTCCTTCTGCACCCCAATTTCCAAACTCTGCTCTCTGTAACAGTCCTTCTAAACCTCAGTCTGAAACTTCTGCTCTCTGCAACAATCCTTCTAAACAGCAGTCTCCAAACTGTGCTATCTGTAACAATCCTTCTGCACCCCAGTCTCCAACATCTGCTCTCTGTAACAGGTTTTATGCAACCCTGTCTCCAAACTCTTGTCTCTGTAACAGGCCTTCTCCACCCCATTCTTTAACCTCTGCTCTCTGCAAAAGTCCTTCTACACCCCAGTCTCCATAATCTGCTCGCCCCAAGGATCCTTCGACACCCCAGTCTCCAACCTCTACTCTCTGTAACAGTCCTTCTGTACCTCAGTCTCCAACCTCATCTCTCAGTAAGACCCTATTGAAACCCAGGCTGCAAACTCTGCCCTCTGTAACAGTAATTCTGCACCCCAGTCTCCAACCTCTGCTCTCTGTCACAGTCTTTCTAAACCCCAGTTTCCAATCTCTGCTCTCTGCAACAGTCCTTCTGCACCCCAGTATCCAACTTCTGTTCTCTGTAACAATCATTCTGCACCTCAGTTTCCAAACACTGACCTCTGCAATGGTCCTACTGTACCCCAGTCTATAGCCTCTGCTCTCTGCAATGATCCTTATGCACCCCAGTCTCAAACCTCTGCTCTCTGCAAAAGTCCTTCTGTACATCACTCTGAAAACTCTGCTCTCTGCAAGGATTCTTGTGCACAATAGTCTCTAAACTCTGCAACTCTGTCTCCAACATCTGCTCTCTGTAACAGTCCTTCTGCACCACAGTCTCCATCCTCTCCAATCTGTAAGATCCTTCTACACCCCAGTTTCCTAACTCTGCTATCTGTAAAATTCCTTTTTCACCCCAATGTCCAACCTCTGCTCTCTGCAACAGTTCTTGTTCATGACAGTCTCCAACTTCTGTTCTCAGCAACAGTCCTTCTTCACCCCAGTCTCCAAACTCTGCTCTGGATATCATTTTTCTTCACCTTAGTATCCAACCTCCTCTTTATGTAAGATCTTTCTGCAACCCAGTCTCCAAACTCTGCTCACTGTAACAGTCCTTCTGCACCCCAGTCTCAAACCTCTGCTCTTTGCAACAGTTCGTCTGCACCGCAGTCTCCAACCTCTTCTCTCTGAAAGATCATTCTGCACCCTAGTCTCTGAAAGATCATTCTGCACCCTAGTCTCCTACCTCTGATCTCCGTAACAGTCTTTCTTCACCCCAGTCTGACACCTCTGCTCACTATAACAATCCTTCTGCACCTCAGTCTCCAACATCTGCTCTCTGCAACGGTCCTTCTGCACCTCATTCTCAAACCTCTGTTGTCTGCAAGAGTCCTTCAGCATGTCAGTTTCCAACCTCTGCTCCCTGCAAAAATCCTTATGCACCCCAGTCTCCAAACATTGCTCTTGGTAACATTTCTTCTGCACCTCAGTCTCCAATCTCTGCTCTCTGTAACAGTCCTTCTGCACGCCAGTCTCCAACCTCTGCTCTGAGCAACAGTTCCTCTGCACCCCACTCTCCAATGTATGCTCTCTGTAAGATCCTTCTGCACCCCAATCTCCAAACTCTGATCTCTGTATCAGTCCTTTTTCAACCCAGTATCCAACCTCTGCTTCCTGCAACAATCTTTCTGCACCCCAGTCTCCAACTTAAGCTCTCTGCAACAGTTCTTCTGCACCCCAGTCTTTGACATCAACTCTCTGAAACAGTCCGTCTGCATCCCATTCACATACCTCTGCACTCTGCAACAGTCCTTCTGTAATGCAGTCTCCAACCTCTGCTCTCTGTAAGGTTCATTATAGACCCAAGTCTCCAACCTCTGCTTTCTGTATAGATCCTTCTGCACCCAAGTCTACAAACTCTGCTCTCTGTAACTATCCTTCTGCATGTCAGTCTTTAACATCTGCTCTCTATAACAGTCCTTCTGCACCCCAGTCTCCAAACTCTGCTCTCTGCAACATTCCTTCTACACTCAAGTCTTCAACCTCTGCGCTGTGTAACAGTCTTTCTGCAAAGCAGTTTCCAATCTCTTCTCTCTGCAAGGATCCTTCTGCATCCCGGTCTCCAACATCTGCTCTCTGCAACCATCCTTCTGCACCAAAGTCTCCAACTTTCGCTCTCTGCAACGATCCTTCTGCACACCAGTCTCCTACATCTGCTCTCTTCAATAATCCTACTGCACTCCAGTCGCCAACCTCTGCTCTCTGTAACAAATTTTCTGCACCGCAGTCTCCAAACTCTGCTCTACATAATATTCTTCTGCAACCCAGTCTCCAAACTCTGCTCTCTGTAACAGCCCTTCTGTACCAAGGCTCCAACCTCTGCTCTCTGTAACAGCCTTCTGCACCTTTGTCTCCAAACTCTGCTCTCTGTATCAGTCCTTCTGCACCCCAGTCTCCAACTCTGCTCTCTTTTACAGTCTTTCTGCACCTCAGTCTCCTAACTCTACTCTCTGCAACAGTTCTTCTGCACACCAGTCTCCAACGTCTGCAATCTGAAACAGTTCTTCTCCACTCCAGTCTCCAACCTCTGCTATCTGTAACAGTCCTCCTGTATTGCAGTATCCAAACTCTGCAGTTTGTAATGGTCCTTCTGAACCTCAGTCCCCAACCTCTGCTTTATGTATCAGTCCATCTGCACCACAGTCTCCAACCTATGCTATCTGCAACAGTCCTTCTGAACCTCAGTCTCAAAATTCTACTCTCTTCAAAAGTCCTTCTGCACCAATGTCTCAATCACCTGCTCTCTGTAATGAGCCTTCTGCACCCCAGTCTTCAACCTCTTCTCTCTGCAACGATTCTTCTCAACCCAAGTCTCCAAATCTGCTCTCGGCAACAGTTTTTTTGCACCCCAGTCTCCAAACTGTGCTCTCTGTAAGACCTATCTGAACCCCAGTCTCCAACCTCAGCTCTCTGTAACAGTCCTTCTGCACCCCAGGCTCTAAAATCTGCTCTCTGCCACAGTCCTTCTCCACCCCAGTCTCCAACATCTGCTCTCTGCAAAAATCCTTCTGCACCCCAGTCTCCAAACTCTTCTCTCAGCAACGAACCTTCTGGACCCCAGTCTCCAAAGTCTGCTCTCTGCAACAGTCCTTGTGCACCACAGTCTCCAAACTATGTTCTCTGTAAGATACTTCTGCACTCCAGTTTCCAAACTCTGCTCTCTGTAACATTTCTTCTCCACCCCAGTCTCCAACCTCTGTCCTCTACAACAGTCCTTCTGCTCCCCTGTCTCCGAGATCTGCTCTCTGTAACAGACCTTATGTACCACAGTTTCCAACCTCTGCTCTCTGTAATGGTCCTTCTACAACCCAGTCACCAACCTCTGCTTTTTTGAATCATTTTTTCTGAACCTAGTCTGCAACCTCTGCTCTTTGTATCTATCCTTCTGCACCTCAGTCTCCAACCTGTGCTTTCTGTAACAGTCCATCTTCACCACAGTCTCCAACCTCTGCTCTCTGTAACAGTCCTTGTATACCGCAGTCTCCAACCTCTGCTCTTATTAAGGATCATTCTGAAACCCAATTTTCAACCTCTACTTTCTGTAACAGTCCTTCTACACGTCAGTCTCCAATATCTGCTCTTTGTAAGTTCCTTCAGCAATCCAGTCTCCAAACTATGCTCTCTGTAACAGTCCTTCTGCACCCCAGTCTCCAAACTCTCCTCTCTGTAAAAGGCCTTCTGCACTCCAGTCTCAAAACTCTGCTCTCTATAGCAGGCCTTCTGCAACCCAGTTTCCATCG
This sequence comes from Ictidomys tridecemlineatus, assembly GCF_052094955.1. Taxonomy (NCBI): domain Eukaryota; kingdom Metazoa; phylum Chordata; class Mammalia; order Rodentia; family Sciuridae; genus Ictidomys; species Ictidomys tridecemlineatus. Next base: position 193,666 of record NW_027524012.1, read on the forward strand.
TATGCTCTCTGCAACGATCCTTCTGCACCCCAGTCTCGAACCTTTGCTCTCTGCAATGATCCTACTGCACCCCAGACTCCTACCTCTGATCTCTGCAAAAGTCCTTCTGCACTTCAGTATCAAAATTCTGCTCTCTGTAAGATCGTTCTTCACCGCTCTCTCCAACCTCTTCTCTGTGTAACAGTCCTTCTGCACCCCAGTCTCCAACCTCTGCTCTCTGAAATAGTCATTCTGCACCCCAGTCTCCAAACTCTGCTCTCTGCAACAGTCCTTCTGCACCCTAGTTACCAACATCTGTTCTCTGCTATAGTACTTCTGCACCGAAGTCTTCAACCTCTGCTCTCTGTAAAAGTTTTCCTGTACTGCAGTATCCAACCTCTGCTCTCTGTAACTGTCTTTCTGCACCCCGGACTCCAATCTCTGCTTTCTGTATCAGTCCTTCTGTACCCCAGTCTCCAAACTCTTCTCTCTGTAAGAGTAATTCTGCATCTCAGTCTCCAACCTCTGATTTCTGCTTAGTCCTTCTGCAACTCAGTCTCCAAATTCTGTTCTCTGTAAGATTTTTCTGCACCCTTGTATTTAACCTCTGCTCTCCTAAACTGTCCTTCTGCACCCGAGTCTCCAAACTTTGCTCTCTATAACAGGACTGCTGAACCTCGGTCTCCAAACTCTGCTCCCTGCAATATTCCTTCTGCACCCCAGTCTTCAACCTCTGCTTTCTAAAACAGTTCTTCTGGGACCTAGTTACCAACATCTGCTCTCTGCAACAGTCCTTCTGCACTCCAGTCTCCAACATCTGCTCTCTGCCACAGTCTTTCTGCACCTCAGTCTGAAAACTCTATTCTCTGCAACGACCCTTCTGCACCCCAGTCTCCTACCTCTACTCTCTTTAACAGTCCTTCTGCACCACAGTCTCCCAACTCTGCCTTCTGTTTCATCCTTCTGCATCCCAGTCTTTAAACTCGGCACTCTTTAACAGTCCTTCTGCACAACAGTCTTCAACCTCTGCTCTCTTTAACAGAACTTCTGCCACCAAGGCTCCAAACTCTGCTCTGTGTAACAGGCCTTCTGCACCCCAGTCTCCAACCTCTTCTCTCTGCAACGATTCTTATCCACCTCAGTCTTCAACTCCTGCTCTCTGCAACAGTCCTTTTGCACGCAAGTCTCTAAACTCTGCTCTCTGTAAGATCCATCTGAACCCCAGTCTCCAAACTCTGCTCTCTGTAACAGTCCTTCTGCACCCCAGTCTTCAAACTCTGCTCTCTGTAACAGTCCTTCTGCACCCCAGTCTTCAAACTCTGCTCTCTGTAAGAGTCCTTCTGCACCCCAGTCTCCAAACTCTGCTATCTGTAACAGTCCTTCTCATTCTCCAACCTCTTCTCTCTGCAACAGTCATTCTTCTCCCCAGTCTGTACTCTGCAACACTCCTTCTTTTCCCCAGTCTTCAAACTCTGCTCTCTGTAAAAGTCCTCCTGTACTGCAGTATCCAAACTCTGCTCTCTGTAACGGTCTTTCTGCATCCCAGACTCCAATCTCTGTTTTATGTATTAGTCCTTCTGTACCCCATTCTCCAAACTCTGCTCTCTGTAAGAGGACTTCTGCATCTCAGTCTCCAACCTCTGATTTCTGCAGAGTCCTTCTGCAACTCAGTCTCCAAATTCTGCTCTCTGTAAGATCCTTCTGCACTCCTGTATTTAACCTCTGCTCTCCTAAACTGTCCTTCTGCACCCGAGTCTCCAAACTTTGCTCTCTGTAACAGGACTACCGCACCTCGGTCTCCAACCTTTGCTCCCTGACACAGTCCTTCTGCACCCCAGTCTCCAACCTCTGCTTTCTACAACAGTTCTTCTGAACCCTAGTTACCAACATCTGCTCTCTGCAACAGTCCTTCTGCACTCCAGTCTCCAACATCTGCTCTCTGCCACAGTCCTTCTGCACCTCAGTCTGAAAACTCTGTTCTCTGCAACTACCCTTCTGCACCCCAGTCTCCTACCTCTACTCTCTGTAACAGTCCTTCTGCACCTCAGTCTCCCAACTCTGCCCTGTGTTTCATCCTTCTGCTCTCTGTAACAGTCCTTCTGCACCCCAGTCTTCAAACTCTGCTCTCTGTAACAGTCCTTCTGCACCCCAGTCTTCAAACTCTGCTCTCTGTAAGAGTCCTTCTGCACCCCAGTCTCCAAACTCTGCTATCTGTAGCAGTCCTTCTGCATCTCATTGTCCAACCTCTTCTCTCTGCAACAGTCATTCTTCTCCCTAGTCTCTGAGATCTGCTCTCTGTAACAGTCTTTCTGTACCGCAGTGTGCAACCAGTGCTCTCAGTTTCGGTTCTTCTACACCCCAGTCTCCAAACTCTGCTTTCTGTATCAGAGTGTCTGAACCCCAGTATCCAACCTCTGTTCTCTGTATCAATCTTTCTGAACCTCAGTCTCCAACTTGTGCTCTCTGTAAGAGTCCTTCTGCATCCCAGTCGCCAACCTCTGCTCTCGGTAACAGTCCTAAACCGCAGTTTCCAAACTCTCCTCTCTTTAAAAGTACTTCTGCACCCCAATTTCCAACCTCTGCATCCTGTAACAGTCCTTCTGCACCTCAGTCTCCAAATTATGCTCTCTGCAACAGTCCTTCTACGCCCCACTCTCCAACATCTGGTCTCTGCAACAGTCCTTATGCATTACAGTCTGAAAACTCTGCTGCCTGCAACGAATCTCCTGCACCCCAGTCTCCTACCTCAGGTGTCTGTTACAATCCTTCCGCACCTCAGTCTCCAAACTGTGCTCTCTGTAAGATCCATCTCAACTCCAGTCTCTTACCTCTGCTCTCTGTAACAGTTCTTCTACACCTCAGTCTCCAACCTCTTCTCTCTGTAACAGTTCTTCTGCACCCCAGTCTCCAACATCTGCTCTCTGTAACAGTCTTTTTGCACCTCAGTATCCAAACTCTGCTCTCTGCAACAATCTTCTGCACCCCAGTCTGCAAACTCTGATCTCTGCAACGATCTTTCTGGATCCCAGTCTCCAATGTCTGATCTCTGCAACAGTCCTTCTGCACCACAGTATCCAACCTGTGCTCTCTGTAAGATCTTACTGCACTCCAGTTTCCTAACTCTGCTCTCTAACATTCCTTCTAGAACCCAGTCGCCAACCTCTGCTTTCTGCAAGGGTCCTGTGGCACCCCTGTATCCAAACTCTGTTCTCTCAACAGTCTTTCTGATCCCCAGTCACCAGTATCTTCTCTCTGTAACAATCATTCTGTACCGCTGTCACCAAACTCTGCTCTCTGTAATGGTCCTTCTGCACCCCAGTCTCCAACCTCTGCTTTCTGTATCAGTCCTTCTGAACCCCAGTCTCCAACCTCTGCTCTCTGTCTCTATCTTTCTGCACCTCAGTCTCCAACCTGTGCTTTATGTAACAGTCCTTCTGCACCCAAGTCTTCCACCTCTGCTCTCTGTAACAGTGCTTCTATACCGTAGTCTCCACACTCTGGTCTCTGTAACAGTCCATCTGCACCCCAATTTCCTACCTCTGCTTTCTGTAACACTCCTTCTGCACTTCAGTCTCCAAACAATGCTCTCTGCAACAACCTTCTGCACCCCAGTCTCCAACCTCTGCTCTCTGCAACATTCCTTCTGCACCCCAGTTTCCAACCTATGTTCTCTGCAATAGTCGTTCTGCATCCCAGTGTCCAACCTTTGCTCTGTATACCAGTCCTTCTGTACCGGGTCTCCATCCTCTGCTCTCTTTATCCGTCCTTCTGCACCCCAGTCTCCAACATCTGCTTTCTCTATAAGTCCTTCTGCACCCCAGTCTCTAATATCTGCTCTCTTTAACAGTCTTTCTGCACCTCACTCTTTAACCTCTGCTTTCTGCAAAAGTCCTCCTGCATTCCAGTCTCCAACGTCTGCTCTCTGCAACATTTCTTCTGTACCCCAGTCTCCTACCAGTGCTCTCTGTAAAAGTCCTTCTGCACCCCAATCTAAAACCTCTGCTTTCTGTAACGATGCTTTTGCACCCCAGTCTCTAACCTCTGCTCTCTTCAACGATCTTTCTGCACCTCAGTCTCAAACTTCTGATGTCTGCAACGATCCTTCGTCATCCCAGGCTCAAATATCTGAACTCTGTAACAGTCCTTCTACACCTCAGTCTCCAACCTCTGCTCTCTGCAACAGTCTTTTTGCACCCCAATCTCCAACATGTGCTCTATTCAACAGTCCTTCTATATCCCCGTCTCAAACCTCTTCTCTGCTCTCTTAAACAGTCCTACTGCACCCCACTCTCTAACCTCTGCTCTCTGTAACAGTCCTTCTGCACCTCAGGCTCCAAACTCTGCTCTCTGAAAGAAACTTCTACAGCCCAGTCTCCAACCTCTGCTCTCTGCAATAATCTTTCTGCACCCCAGTCTCAAACGTCTGCTCTCTGCCACAGTCCTTCTGCATCCCAGACTCCAAACTCTTCTCACTGTAATATCCTTCTGAACCCCAGTCTCCAACCTCTGCTCTCCTCAATGTTCTTTCTGAACCCCAGTCTGCAACCTCTATTCTATGCATCAGTCCTTCTGCGCCACAGTCTCCAACATCTACTATGTGCAACAGTTCTTCTCCACAGCAGTCTCCAACCTCTGTTCTCTATAACAGTCCTTCTGTACTGCAGTCACCAACCACTGCTCTCTGTAAGGGTCCTTCTGTACCCCAGTCTCCAAACTCTGCTTTCTGTAACATTGCTTCTGCACCTCAGTCTCAATCTCTGCTCTCTGTATCAGTCCTTCTGCACCCCTGTTTCCAAACTCTGCTCTCTGAAACAGTCCTTCTGCACCTCAGTCTCCAACAACTGCTTTCTGCAACAGTCCTTCTACACACCAGTCTCCAAACTCTGCTCTCTGGGACAGTCCTTCTATAATCCCGTCTCCATAATCTGCTCTCTGCAACGATCCTTCTGCACCCCATTCTCTAACGTCTGCTCTGCAACAGTCTCACTGCAACCCAGTCTCCAAACTCTGCTCTCTATAAGATCCTTCTGTAACCCAGTTTACAAACTCTGCTCTCTATAACATTCCTTCTGCACCCCAGTCTCCAAACTCTGCTCTCTATAAGATCCTTCTGTAACCCAGTTTACAAACTCTGCTCTCTATAACATTCCTTCTGCACCCCAGTCTCCAACCTCTGTTCTCTGCATTAATCCCTCTGCACCCCAGTCTCCAACCTAATTCTCAACAACAGTTTTTCTGTACCGCAGTCTTCAACCTCAGTTCTCTGTAAGGGTCCTTCTTCACCCAGTCTCCAAACTCTGCTTTCTGTATCAGTACTTCTGCACCCCAGTCTCCAAACTCTGCTTTCTGTAGCAGTGCTTCTGCACCACAGTCTCCAAACTCTGCTCTCCATAACAGTCCGTCTGCACCTCACTCTGCAAACTCTGCTCTCTGCAACAGTCTTTCTGCACCACAGTCTGCAACATCTGCTCTCTGTAACAGTCCTTCTGTACTGCAGTCTCTAACCTATGCTCTCTGTAACGGTTCTTCTGCACCCGAGTCTCCAAACTCTGCTCTCTGAAAGAGTCATTCTGCACCCCAGTATACAACCTCTGCTCTCTGTAACAGTCTTTCTGCACCTCAGACTCCAAACACTGTTCTCTGCAACAGTCCTACTGCGCCCCAATCTTCAACCTCTGCTCTCTGCAACAGTCCTTATGGACCTCAGTGTCCAAACTCAGCTCTCTGTAAGATCCTCTGAAACCCAGTCTCCAACCTCTGCTTTCTGCAATGGTCCTTCTGCACCCCAGTCTTCAAACTGTGATCTCTGCAATAGTTACTCTGCACCCCAGTCTAAAACCTCTGCTCTCTGTAGCAGTCCTTCTGTACCACAGTCTCCAAACTCTGTTCTCTGTAAGGGTTTTTCCTGCACCACATTGTCCAACTTCTGCTTTCTGTATCAGTTTTTTTTTGCACCACATTCTCAAAACACTGCTGTCTGTATCAGTCCTTCTGCACCTCAGTCTGCAACCTCTGCTCTTTGCAATAGTCCATATGCACCCCAGTCTCTAAATTCCGCTCTCTGTCACTTTCCTTCTGCACCCCAGTCTCCAACATCTTCTGTCTGCAACACTCCTTCTCCAACCCAGTCTCCAAACTCTGCTGTCTGTAACAGTCCTTCTGCACCCCAGTGTCCATACTCTGCTCTCTGCAATGATCCTTATGCACCCCAGTCTCCAACCTCTGCTGTCTAAGAAATCCTTCTGACCCCAGTTTCCAAACTCTGCTCTTTGTAATATTCCTTCTCCACGCCAGTCTGAACCCTCTGCTTTCTGCAACGGTCATGCTGCACCCCAGTCTCCAACCTCTGTACTCTGCAACACTCCTTCTTTTCCCCAGTCTTCAAACTCTGCTCTCTGTAACAGTCCTTCTGTACTGCAGTCTTCAAACTCTGCTCTCTGTAACCTTTCTTTTGCACGCCAGTTTCCAACCTCTGCTTTCTTTCTCCGTCTTTCTGCCCCTCAGTCTCAAACCTCTGCTCTCTCCAAAGTTCTTCTGCACCCCATTCTACAACTTCTGCTCTCTGAAACAGTCCTTTTGAAAAACAGTATCCAACATCTGCTCGCTGAAAAAGTCCTTGTGTACCCTAGTCTCCAAACTCTGCTCTCTGGAACAGTCTTTCTGTACTGCAGTCTCCAACTTCTTCTCTCTGCAACGAACCGTCTTCACCCCAGTCTCCAACATCTGCTCTCTACAAAACTCCTTCCCCACCTCAGTCTGAAAATTATGCGCTCGTCAACAATCCTTCTGCACACAATACTTCAACATCTGCTCTCTATAAAAGTCCTTCTGCAACTCAGTCTCCAAACTCTGCTCTATATAAGATCCTTCTGCAACACAGTCTCAAAAATTTAATCCCTTTAACAGTCTTTCTGCACCTCAGTCTCGAACCTCTGCTCTCTGTAACACTCGATCTACACCTCAGTCTGAAACCTCTTCTCTCTGCAGGATCCTTCTGAACCCCAGTCTCCAACCGCTGCTCTCTGTAACAGTTCTCCTTCACATCAGTCTCCAAACTCTGGTCTCTGTAAGATCATTTTACCACCCAGTCTCCTAACTCTGCTCTCTATAACAGTCCTTCGGCATGCCAGTCTTCTACCTCTGCTCTCTTTAACAGGCCTTCTGCATCCCATTCTCTGAACTCTGCTCTCTGTAACAGGCCTTCTTCACCCCAGTCTCCAAACTCTTCTCTCTGCAACGATCATTCTACACCTCAGTCTCCAAAATATGCTCTCTGTAAGATCCTTTTGCAACCCAGTCTCCCAACTCTGCCCTCTCTAACAATCCTTCTGCATCCTTCTCCAACTCTCCTCTCTGTAACAGGCCTTTTGCACCCCAGTCTCCAAAGTTGTTCTCTATAAGAAGTCTTCTACACCCCAGTCTCCAACCTCTGCTCTCTGCAACAGTCCTTTTGCACCCCAGTCTCCCACCTGTGGTCTCTGCAACAGTCCTTCTGCACCTCAGTCTTAAAACGCTGTTCTCTGCTACGATCCTTTTGTACCTCAGTCTCCGAACTCTACTCTCTGTAACAGTTTTTCTGCACGTGGGTCCCCAACATCTGCTCTTTGTTAGATCCTTCTTAAACCCAGTCTCCAAACTCTGTGATCTGTAACAGTCATTCTAGAGCCATTTTCCTCTCTCTGCTCTCTGGTACATGCCTTCTGAACCTCAGTCTCCAACCTCTGCTCTCTGCAAAAGTCTTTTTGCACCGCAGTCTCCAACCTCTGCTCTCTGCAACAATCCTTCTGCACCCCAGTATCCAACGTCTCCTCTCCTCAAAACTTTTTCTGCACCTCAGTCTCCAAATTATGCTCTCTGCAACAGTTCTTCTGCACCCCAGTCTTCAACCTCTGCTCTCCATAACAGTCCTTCTGCACCATATTCTCCAACCTCTGCTCTCTGTTACAGTCTTTCTATACCACAATCTCCAACCTCTGCTTTCCGCAAAAGTCTTTTTGCACCGCAGTCTTTAACCTCTGCTCTCTGCAACAATCCTTCTGCACCCCAGTCTCCAAAGTCTCCTCTCCTCAACAGTCCTTCTGCACCTCAGTCTCCAAAGTTCTGCTCTCTGCCACATCTTCTACACCCCAGTCTTCAACCTCTTCTCTGTGTAACAGTCCTTCTTCACCCCAGTCTCCAACCTCTTCTCTGTGTAACAATCATTCTGCACCCCAGTCTCCAACCTCTGCTCTCCATAACAGTCCTTCTGCACCATATTCTCCAACCTCTGCTCTCTGTTACAGTCTTTCTATACCACAATCTCCAACCTCTGCTTTCTGCAAAAGTCTTTTTGCACCGCAGTCTTTAACCTCTGCTCTCTGCAACAATCCTTCTGCACCCCAGTCTCCAAAGTCTCCTCTCCTCAACAGTCCTTCTGCACCTCAGTCTCCAAAGTTCTGCTCTCTGCCACATCTTCTACACCCCAGTCTTCAACCTCTTCTCTGTGTAACAGTCCTTCTTCACCCCAGTCTCCAACCTCTTCTCTGTGTAACAATCATTCTGCACCCCAGTCTCCAACCTCTGCTCTCCATAACAGTCCTTCTGCACCATATTCTCCAACCTCTGCTCTCTGTTACAGTCTTTCTATACCACAATCTCCAACCTCTGCTCTCTGTAACAATCCCTCTACCCCAATTTCGAACCTCTGCTTTTTGTAACAGTCCTTCTGCACTTCGGTTACCAAACTCTGCTCTCTGTAACAGTCCTGATGCACCTCAGTATCCAACCTTTGCTCTCTGTTACAGTCCTTCTGCACCTTAGTCTGAAACCTCTACTCTCTGCACGATCCTTTTTGACCCCAGTCTCCAAACACTGCTCTCTGTAATATTCATCCTGCCCCACAGTCACCAACCACTCCTCTCTGTATGATCCTTCTGCAACCCAGCCTCAAAACTTTGCTATCTATAACAGTCCTTCTGCAACCCAGTCTCCAACCTCTGCTCTCTGTTGCAGGACTTATGCACCTCAGTCTCCAACCTCTGCTCTCTTAAACAGTCCTTCTGCATGACAGTCTGCAACCTCTGCTCTCTGTAACGGTCTTTCTGCACCCCAGTCTCACACCTCTGCTTTCTGTATCATAATTCTTCACCCGAGTCTCCAAAGTCTGCTCTGTGTAACAGTCCTTCTGCATCCCAGTCTCCAACCTCTGCTCTCTGCAACAGTCCTTCTGCACCCCAGTCTCCAACCTCTGCTTTCTGCAACATTCCTTCTGCACCCCAGTCTCCAACCTGTGCTCTCTGTAACAGTCCTTCTGCACCGCAGTCTCCCAACTCTTCTCTCTGTAACGATCCTTCTGCCGCCCAGTCTCCACCTCTGCTGTCTTCAATGATTTTTCTGCAACTCAGTATCAAACTTCAGCTCTTTTCAATGATCCTTCTGCACCCCAGTCTTCAACCTCTACTCTCTGTAACTAGTTTTCTGCACCTCCGTCTCCAACCTCTGCTCTCTATAACAGTCCTTCTGTACCTCAGTCAGCAACATCTGCTATCTGTAACAGGCCTTATGCACCCCAGTCTCCAAACTCTGCTCTCTGTAACAGTTTTTCTGCACGCCAGTATCGAACCTCTGCTCTCTGTAACAGTCCTTCTGCACCTGAGTCTCCAAACTCTGCTCTCTATAACAATCCTTCTGCACCCCAGTCTCCAACCTCTGCTCTCTGTGCAGTTCTTCTGCACCACAATCTTCAACCTCTGCTCTCTGTAACGGAACTTCTGCAACCCAGTCTCAAACATCTGCTCTCTGCAACCATCCTTCTTCTACCCTTCTCCAAACTCTGCTGTCTGTAACAGTCGTTTTGTATCGCAGTCTCCAACCTCTTCTCTTTGTAATGGTCCTTCTGCTCACCAATTGCCAACCTCTGGTTTCTTTAACACACGTTCTACACCTCAGACTCCAAACTCTGTTCTCTGTAAAAGTCCTTCTGCACCTCATTCTAAATCCTCTGCTCTCTGCAATGATCCTTCTGCACCACAGTCTTCAAACTGTGCTATCTGTAACAGGCCTTCTGCACCCCAGTCTCCAACCTCTGCTCTCTGTAACAGGCCTTCTGCACCCCAGTCTCCTAACTCTGCTCTCTCAAACAGGCCTTCTGTACCCCTGTTTCCAACGTCTTCTCTCTGCAACAATCTGTCTGCACCTCAGTATCCAACCTCTGCTCTCTGCAACAGTCCTTTTGCACTCCAGTCTCCAATTTGTGCTTTCTGTAAGATCCTTCTGCATCCCAGTCTCCAACATCTGCTCTCTGTAAAAGTCCTTCTGCACCTCAGTTTCCAAATGTTGCTCTCTGTAATTGTCCTTTGAACCCCAGTCTCCAACATCTGCTCACTGCAACGATCCTTCTTCTCAACAGGCTCCAACCTCTGCTCTCTGCAATTGTCTCTCTGCACCCCAGTCTCCAAACTCTGCTCTCTGTAACAGTCCTCCTGTACTGCAGTCTCCAAACTCTTCTCTCTGTAACGGTCCTTCTGAACCCCAATTGCCAAACTCTGCTTTCTGTAACAGTCCTCCTGCAAATCAGACTCCAACCTCTGCTATTTGTGACAGTCCTTCTGAGCCTCAGTCTGAAACCTCTGCTCTCTGTAATGGTCCTTATGCACCCCAGTCTCCAACCTCTGCTCTCTGTAACAGGTCTTCTGCAACCCAGTATCCAAACTCTGCTTTGTAACAGGACTTCTGCACCCCAGTCTCCAAACACTTCTCTATGCAACGATCCTTCTGCACCTCAGTCTCCAACCTCTGTTCTCTGCAACAGTGCTTCTGCACCCCAGGCTTCAAACTCTGCTCTCTGTAATAGTCCTTCTGTACTGCAGTCTCCAACCTCTTCTCTCTCTAACGGTCATTCTGCACCCCAGTTTCCAAATGCTTCTTTGTGTATCAGTTATTCTGCACCCCAGTCTTCAACCAGTGCTCTCTGTATAAGTCCTTCTGCACCTCAGTGTCCAACGTATGCTTTCTGCAACAGTCCTTCTATACCCCAGTCTCCAGCCTCTGCTCTCTGTAAGATCCTTCTGCACCCCAGTTTCCAAACTCTGCTCTTTGTGACATTCCTTATGAACCCCAGTCTCCAGCCTCTGCTCTTTGTAACAGTACTTCTGTACCACAGTCTCCACTCTCTGCTCACTGCAACATTTCCTCTTCACACCACTCGCCAAACTGTGCTCTCTGTAACTGTCTTTCTTACCCCAGTCTCCAACCTCTGCTCTCTTTAACGATCCTTCTGCACTTCAGTCTCCAACCTCTGCTCTCTGCAATGATCTTTCTGAACTTCAGTTTGCAACCTCTGCTCTCTGCAACGATTCTTCTTCACCCCAGTTTCCAACCTCTGCTCTCTGTAACAGTCCTTCTACACCTCTGTCTCCAACGTCTCCTCTCTTTACCAATCCTTCTGCACCTCAGTCTCCAACCTCTGCTCTTTTTAACAGTCCTTCTGCACCTCAGTCTTCAACCGATGCTCTCAGAAACAGGCTTTATGCACCCCAGTCTCCATCCTTTGCTCTCTGTAACAGTTCTTCTGCACCCCAATCTCGAACCTCTGCTCTCTGTAACAGTCCTTCTGCAACCAAGTCTCCAACCTCTTCTCTCTGCAACGATCCTTCTGCACCTCAGTCTCCAACCTCTGATCTCTGCAACAGTCCTTCTGCACCCCAGTCTACAGACTCTGCTCTCTTAAAGATTTTTTTGCATCCCTTTCTCCAACATCTGCTCTTTGTAACAGTCCTCCTGCACCCCAGTATCCAACCTCTGCTCTCTGTAAAAGTCCTTTTGCACCTCAGTCTCCAACCTCTGCTCTCTGTAAGATCCTTCTGCAACCCATTCTCCAAACGCTGCTCTCTTTAACAGTTTTTCTGCACCCCAGTCTCCAAACTCTGCTCTCTGTAACAGGCCTTCTTCACCCCAGTCTCCAACTTCTGCTCTCTGCAACAGTTTTTCTAAACCTCAGTCAACCTCTGCTCTCTGCAACAGTCCTTCTGCACCCAGTCTACAACATCTGTTCTCTGCAACAGTCCTTCTGCACCTCAGTGTGAAAACTCTGTTCTCTGCAACGATCCTTGTACACCCCATTCTCCAAAACCTGCTTTCTGTAACAGTCTTTGTGCACGTCATTCTCCAACCTCTGCTATCCGTAAAAGTCTTTCTGCACCCCCGTTTCCAACCTCTGGTCTCTGTAAGATCCTTCTGCACCCAGGTTCGGAAACTCTGCTCTCTGTAACATTCCTTCTGGTATGCAGTCTCCAAACTCTGCTCTCTGTAACAGTCCTTCTGCTCCCCAGTCTCCAACCTCTGCACTCTGCGACAGTTCTTCTGCACCCCAGTCTCCAAACTCTGCTCTCTGCTCCGATTCTTCTGCACCCCAGTCACCAAGGTCTGCACTATGAAACAGTCCATCTCCACACCAGTCTCCAAACTCTGTTGTCTGTCACAGTCCTCCTGTAGTGCAGATTCCAAAATCTGCTCTCTGTAACGGTCCTTCTACGCCCCATGTCCAGCCTCTGCTCTCTTCAGAAGTCCCTCTGCAACCCAGTCTCCAACCTCCGCTCTCTATAACAATCCTTCTGCACCTCAGTATCCAAACTCTGCTCTCTGCAACGGTCCTTCTGCACCTCATTCTCCAAACTCTACTCACTGTAAAAGTACTTCTGCACCCCTGCTCCAAACTCTGCTCTCCATAACAGGCCTTCTGCACCCCAGTCACTGATGTCTGTTCTCTTTAACAATCCTTCTGAACCCCAGTCTCCAATCTCTGCTCTCTACAACGATCCTTCTGCACCCCTGTCTCAAACCTCTGCTCTCTGCAACAGTCCTTCTGCACCCCAGTCTCCAACATGTTCTCTCTGCAAAAGTCCTTCTGCACCTCAGTCTGAAAAATCTGTTCTCTGCAACGATCCTTCTGCACCCTAGTCTCCAACCTCTGCTCTCTGTAAAAGTCCTGCTGCACCTTGGCCTACAAAAACTGCTCTCTGTAAGATCTTTGTGCAACCTTGTCTAAAAACTCTGCTCTCTGAAACAGTTTTTCTGCACCCCAGTCTTCAACCTCTGCTCTCTGTAAAAGGTATTTTGCACCTCAATCTCTAAACTCTACTCTCTGCAACAGTCATTCTGCACCTAAGTCGCCAAATTCTGACCTCTGTAAGATGCTTCTGCAGCCCTGTATCCAACCTCAGCTCTCTGTAAGAGTCCTTCTGCACCCAAGTCTCCGACCTCTGCTCTCTGCAACAGTCCTTTTGCTCCCCAGATTCCGAGATCTGCTCTACATAACAGTCCTTCTGTACTGCAGTCTCCAATCTCTGCTCTTTGTAACGGTCCTTCTACACCCCAGTCTCCAACCTCTGCTTTCTGTATCAGTCTGTCTGAACCCCAGTCTCCAACCTCTGTTCTCTGTATCTATCCTTCTGCACCTCAATCTTAAAACTGTTTTCTATGTAAGAGTCCTTCTGCACCTCAATCTCCATCCTCTGCTGTCTGTAACGGTCCTTCTGTACCTAAATTTCCAAACTCTGCTTCCTGTAACAGTCCTTCTGCACCTGAGTCTCCAAACTCTGCTCTCTGTAACAGTCCTTCTGCACCTCAGTCTGAAACCTCTGCTCTCTGCACGATCCTTCTGCACCCCAGTATCCAAACACTACTCTCTGTAACAGTCCACCTGCACCTCAGTCTACAACCTGTGCTCTCTGTAAGATCCTACAGCAACCCAGTCTTCAAACTCTGCTCTTTGTAACAGTTATTCTGCACCCAGTCTCCAATCTGTACTTTCTGTAACAGGCCTTCTGCATGCCAGTCTCCTAACTCTGCTCTCTGCAAGGATATTTCTGCAACCCAGTCTCAATCAACTGCTCTCTGCAATGATCCTACTGCACCCCAGTCTCCAACCTCTGATTTCTGCAACAGTCCTTCTGCACCTCAGTCTCCAACTTCTGCTCTCTGTAAGATACTTCTGCACCCCTGTCTCCAAGCTCTGCTCCTTGCAACGATCCTTCTGCACCTCAGTCTCCAAACTCTTCTCGATGTAAAAGAACTTCTGAACCTCAGTCTTTAATCTCTGCTCTCTGCAACAGTCCTTCTGCACCCCAGTCTCCAAAAACTGCTCTCTGCAACAGTGTTTCTGTACTGCAGTCTCCAACTTCTACTCTCTGTTATGGTGTTTCTGCACCACAGACTTTAATCTCGGCTTTCTGTATCAGTTTTTCTGCACCCCAGTCTCAAAATTCTGCTCTAAGAGTCGTTCTGCACCTCAGTCTTTAACCTCTGCTCTCGGCAACAGTCCTTATGCATCCCAGTCTCAAACCTCTGCTCTCTGAAACAGTGCTTCTGCACCCCAGTCTCCATCCTCTGCTCTCTGCAACAGTCCTTCTGCACCCCAGTCTCCAAATTCTGTTCTCTGTAACAATCCTCCTGCACCTCAGTCTTCAACCTCTGCTCTTTGTAACAGGACTTCTGCACCTCAGTCTCCAACCTCTGATCTCTGCACCAGTCTTTCTGCACTCCAGTCTACAACCTCTGCTCTCTGCAACAGTCCTTCTCCACCCCATTCTCCAAACTCTGCTCTCTTCAACAGTCTTTCTGCACCGCAGTCTTCAACCTCTGCTCTCCTTAACAGTCCTTCTGCACCACAGTCTCAGACCTCTGCTCTCTGTAAGATCTTTCTGCAATCCAGATTCAAAACTCTGCTCTCTGTAACATTCCTTCTCCACCCCAGTTTTCAACCTCTGCTTTCTGCAAGTGTCCTGCGGCACCCCAGTTTCCAAGCTCTGTCCTCTTCAACAGTCCTTCTGCTTCCAAGTCTCCAACATCTTCTCCTGTAACAGTCCTTCTGTACAGCAGTCTCCAACCTGTGCTCTCTGTAACATTCCTTCTGCACCCCAGCCTGCAACCTCTGCTCTCTGTAACAGTTTTTCGAAACCGCAGTCTCCAAACACTCGTCTCTGTAACAGTCCTTCTTCACCTCATTGTCCAAACTCTGCTCTCTCTAACAATTCTTCTACACCTCAGTCCTGAACCTCTGCTCTCTGTAACAGTCTTTCTGCACCCCAGACTCCAACCTCTGCTCTCTACAACAGTTCTTCTGCACCCTAGTTACCAACATCTGCTCTCAGCAACAGACCTTCTCCACCCCAGTCTCCAACATCTACTCTCTGCAACAGTTCTTCTGCACCTCAATCTGAAAACTCTACTCTCTGCAACGACCCTTCTGCACCCTAGTCTTTTATTTCTGCTTTCTATAACAGTCATTCTTCACCTAAGTCTCCCAACTTGGCTCTCTTTATAATCCGTCTGCAACACAGTCTTCAAACTCTGCATTCTGTAACAGTCTTTCTTCACAACAGTCTCCAACCTCTGCTCTCTGTAACAGGACTTCTGCAACCCAGTCTCCAAACTCTGCTCTCTGAAAAAGGCCTTCTGCAACCCAGTCGCCAACCTCTTCTCTCTGCAATGATTCTTCTCCACCCAAGTCTCAAACATCTGCTCTCTGCAACAGTCCTTTTGCACCCCAGTCTCCAAACTCTGCTCTCTGTAAGATCCATGTGAACCCCAATCTCCAACCTCTACTCTCTGTTACAGTCCTTCTGCACCCCAGTCTCCAAACGCTGCTCTCTGCAACTGTCCTTTTCCACCCCAGTTTCCAACATCTGCTCTCTGCAACAGTCCTTCTGCACCCTAGTTTCCAAACTCTGCTCTCTGCAACGATTCTTCTGAACCCCAGTATCCAATGTCTGCTCTCTTCACGACAGTCTCCAACCTCTGCTCTTTTTAGATCCTTCTGCATTCCAGTTTCCAAATTCTGCTCTCTGTAACATTCCATCTCCACCCCAGTCTCCAACCTCTGTCCTCTGCAACAGTCATTCAGCTCCCCAGTCTCCAAGATCTGCTCTGTGTAACAGTCCTTCTACACCCCAGTGTCCAACCTCTTTTTCCTCTATCAGTCAATTTTAACCTCGTCTCTATACTCTGTTCTCTGTATCTATCCTGCTGCACCTCAGTCTCCAACCTGTGCTCTATGTAAGTGTCCTTCTGCACACCAGTCTCCAAACTTTGCTCTCTGCAACAGTCCTTCTGTACTGCAGTCTCCAAAATCTGCTCTCTGTAACGGTCTTTCTGCACCCCAGACTCCAATCTTTGCTTTCTGTATCAGTCCATCTGCACCCCAGTCTCCAACTTCTTATCCCTCTAAGAGTCCTTCTGCATCCCAGTCTCCAAACTCTGCTCTCTTTAACAGTCCTTCTGCACCCCAAATTCCAAACTCTGCTACCTGTAACAGTCCTTCTGCACCTGAGTCTTCAAACTCTGCTCTCTGTAACAGTCCTTCTACAACTCAGTCTCCAACCTCTGCTCTCTGTAACCGTCTTTCTGAACCTCAGTCTGAATCCTCTGCTCTCTGCACCATCCTCTGCACCCCAGTCTCCAACCACTGCTCTCTGTAACAGTCCAACTGCACCTTAGTCTCCAACCTCTGCCCTCTGTAAGATCCTTCAGCAACCCAGTCTCTAAACTCTGCTCTTTATAACAGTCCTTCTGTACCCGAGTATCCAAGCTTTCTTCTCTGTAGCAGGCCTTCTGCACCCTAGTCTCCAAAATCTGCTCTCTGCAACAGTCCTTCTGCACCTCAGTCTAAAAACTCTGCTGTCTGCAACGAACATTCTGCACCCCGTCTCCTACCTCTGCTGTCTGTAACATCCTTCTGCACCTCAGTCTCCCAATTCTGCTCTCTGTAAGATCCTTCTGCAACCCAGTCTTTAAACTCTGCACTCTGTAACCGTCCTTCTGCACAACAGTCTCCAACCTCCACTCTGTGTAACAGTCCTTGTGTACTGCAGTCTCCAACCTCTGCTCTCCGAAAGGGGCCTTCTGCACCCCAGTCTCCAACCTCTGCTCTCTGCAATGATCCTACTGCACACCAGTCTCCAACCTCTGATTTCCGCAACAGTTTTTCTGCACCTCAGTCTAAATATTCTGCTCTCTGCAGGATCCTTCTGCACCCCAGTCTCCAACCACTGCTCTCGGTAACAGTCCCCCTGCACCTCAGTCTCCAACCTCTGCACTCTGTAAGATCCTTCATCAACCCAGTCTCCAAGCAGTGCTCTCTGTAACAGACCATCTCACCTAAGTCCAAATTCTTCTCTTTGCCACAATTCTCCTCCACACCAGTCTCAAACCTATGCGCTCTGCAACAGTCCTTTTGAACCACAGTCGACAACCTCTGCTCTCTGCAACAGTCCTTCTGCACCCCAGTCTCCACCCTCTGCTCTCTGTAACCTTCCTTCTGCACCCGTTTCCAACCTCTGCTCTCTGTAACCGTCCTTCTGCACCCCAGTCTCCAACCTCTGCTTTTCGTAACAGTCCTTCTGCACCTCAGTCTTCAACCTCTGCTCTCTGCAACAGTCCTTCTGCACACCATTCTTCAAACTCTGCTCTCTGCAACAGTCTTTTGCACCCCAATCTCCAAAATCTGTTCTCAGCAACAGTCCCTCTAACTCCAGTCTCCAAATTCTGCTCTGTGCAACGATCCTTCTGGAACCCAGGCTCCAACGTGTGCTCTCTGCAACAGTCCTTCTGCACCACAGTTTCCAACCTCTGCTCTCTGTAAGATCTTTCTGCAGGCCAGTGTCCAAAATCTGCTGTCTCTAACATTCCTTCTCCACAGCAGTCTGTAACCTCTGCTTTCTTCGAAGGTCCTGCGGCACCCCAGTCTCCAACCTCTGTCTTCTGTAACAGTCCTTCTGCTCCCCAGGCTCCAACATCTGCTCTCTGTAACAGTCCTTCTGTACCGAAGTCTCCAACCTCTGCTCTCCTTAACGGTCCTTCTGAAGCCCAGTCTTTAACCTCCACTTTTTATATCAGTCCTTCTGAACCCCAGTCTCCAAACTCTGCGCTCTGTATCTATCCTTCTGCACCCCAGCCTCAAACCTCTGCTCTCTGCAACAGTCCTTCTGCACCACAGTCTTCAAACTCTGCTCTGTGTAAGATTCTTCTGCACTCCAGTTTCCAAACTCTACACTCTGTAACATTCCTTCTCCAACCCAGTCTTTAACCGCTGCTTTCTGCAAGTGTCCTGCGGCTCCTCAGGCTCCAAACTGTCCTCTGAAACAGTCCTTCTTCTGCCCAGTCTCCAACATATGCTCTCTAAAACAGTCCTTCTGAAACGCAGTCTCAACCCTCTGCTCTTCGTAAAGGTCCTTCTGCAACCCAGTATCCAAACTCTGCTTTCTGTATCAGTCCTTCTGAAGCCCAGTCTCAAACCTCTTTTCTCTGTATATATACTACACCTCAGTCTCAAACCTGTTCTTTCTGTAACATTTCTTCTGCACCCCAGTCTCCAACCTTTGCTCTTTGTTACAGTTTTTCTATACCACAGTCTCCAAATCCTGGTCTCTGTAACGGTCCTTCTGCACTTTAATTTCCAACCTCTGCTTATAGTAACAGTCCATCTGCACCACAGTCTGCAAACTCTGCGCTCTGTAACAGTTTTTCTACATTTCAGTCTCCAACTTCTGCTCTCTGTTAGATCCTTCAGCAACTTAGTCTTCAACCACTACTCTCTGGAACAGTCCACCTGCACCTCAGTCTCCAACCTCTGCTCACTGTAAGATCTTTCAGCAACCCGGTCTCTTAAATCTGCTCTCTATAACAGTCCTTCTGCACCCCAGTCTCCAACCTCTCCTATCTGTAACAGGCATTCTGCACGCCAGTCTTCAAACTCTGCTCTCTGTAGCAGGCCTTCTGCACCCCAGTCTCTAATCTCTGCTCTCTACAAAGATCCTTCTGCACAACAGTCTCAAACCTCTGCTCTCTGCAATGATCCTACTGCATGCCAGTCTCCAACCTCTGATCTCTGCAACACTCCTTCTGCACCTCAGTCTCCAACTTCTTCTCTCTGTAAGATCCTTCTGCACCCCTGTCTCCAAGCTCTGCTCCTTGCAACAATCCTTCTGCACCACAGTCTCCAACTTCTGCTCTATGTAAAAGGACTTCTGCACCTCAGTCTCCAACATCTACTCTCTGCAACAGTCTTTCTGCACCTCAGTCTGAAAACTCTGCTCTCTGCAACAGTCCTTCTGTACTGCAGTCTCTAACTTCTGCTCTCTGTAACGGTCTTTCTGCACCCCATAACCAATCTCTGCTTTCTGCATCAGTCCTTTTGCACCACAGTCTACAACATCTGCTCTCTTTAAGAGTCCTTCTGCACCTCAGTCTCCAACCTCTGCTTTCGCCGAGAGTCCTTCTGCTCCCCAGTCTCCAACCTCTGCTTTCTACAACAGTCCTTCTGAACTACAGTCTCCAACCTTTTCTCTCTGCATCAGTCCTTCTGCACCCCAGTCTCCAAACTCTGCACTCTGCAAGGATCGTTCTGGACCCCAGTCTCCAACATCTGTTTTCTACAACAGTACTTCTGTACCACAGTCTACAAAATCTGCTCTCTGTAAGATTATTTTGGTCTCCAGTTTCCAAAATCTGCTCTCTCTAACATTCCTTCTCCACTGCAATCTCCAACCTCTACTTTCTGCAAGGGTCCTTCGGCACCCCAGTCTCCAACGACTGTCCTCTGTAAATTCCTTCTGCTCCCCAGTCTCCAACATCTGCTCTCTGTAACACTCCTTATGTACCGCTGTCTCCAAACTCTGTTCTCTGTAACGGTCCTTTTACAACCCAGTCTCCAACATCTGCTTTTTTAATCAGTCCTTCTGAACCCCAGTCTCCAACCTCTGCTCTCTGTATCTATCCTTCTACACCTCAGTCTTTAACCTGTGCTTTCTGTAACACTCATTCTGCACTCCAGTCTCCAAACTCTGCTCTCTGTAACAGTCCTTTTATACCGCAGTCTCAAACCTCTGCTCTCTGTAACGGTCCTTCTGCACACCAATTTCCAACCTCTGCTTTCTGTAACAGTTCTTTTGCTCCTCAATGTCTAAACTCTGCTCTCTGTAACAGTCTTTCTACACCTCAGACTCCAACCTCTGTTCTCTGTAACAGTACGTCTGCACCTAAGTCTGAAACCCCTGCTCTCCAGATTCTTCTGCACCCCAGTATCCAACCACTGCTCTCTGTAACAGTCCACGTGCACCTCAGTCTCTAACCTCTGCTCTCTGTAAGTTCCTTCAGCAAACCAGTCTCCAAACTGTGCTCTCGGTAAAAGTCCTTCTGCACCCCAGTCTCCAACCTCTCCTCTCTGTAAAAGGCCTTCTGCACGCCAGTCTCAAAACTCTGCTCTCTATAGTGGGCCTTCTGCATGCCAGTCTCCAACCTCTGCTCTTTGCAATGATCCTACTGCACCCCAGTCTCCAACCTCTGCTCTCTGTAACAGTTTTTCTATACTGCAGTCTCCAAATCCTGGTCTCTGTAACGGTCCTTCTGCACCCCAATTTCCAACCTCTACTTAGTCTAACAGTCCTTCTGCACCTCAGTCTCCAACCTCTGCTCTCTGTAACAGTCCTTCTGCAACTCAGTCTGACACGTCTGCTCTCTGCACGATCTTTCTGCACCCCCGTCTTCAACCAATACTCTCAGCAACAGTCCTTCTGCACCCCAGTCTCCAACCTTTTCTCTCTACAATGATCCTTCTGCATCCCAGTCTCCAAGCTCTGATCTCTGCAACAGTCCTTCTGCACCTCAGTCTCCAGCTTCTGCTCTCTGTAAGTTTCTTCTGCACCCCTGTATCCAAAATCTGCTCTCTGTAACAGTCCTTCTGCACCCTAGTTACCAACATCTGCTCTCTGCAACAGACCTTCTAAACCCCAGTCTTCAAAATCTGCTCTCTGTAACAGTCATTCTGCACCTCAGTCTGAAAACTCTGCTCTCTGCAACGACCCTTCTGCACCCAAGTCTCCTATCTCTGCTCTCTGCAATGACCCTTCTGCACCCAAGTCTCCTACCTCTGCTCTCTGTAACAGTCCTTCTGCACCTCAGTCTCCCAACTGTGCTCTCTGTTTGATCCTTCTGCAACCCAATCTTTAAACTCTGCACTCTGTAATGTCCTTCTGCACAACAGTCTCCAACCTCTGCTCTCTGTAACAGGACTTCTGGAACCCAGTTTCCAAACTCTGCTCTCTGTGATAGGCCTTCTGCACCCCAGTCTCCAACCTCTTCTCTCTGCAACGATTCTTCTCCACCCAAGTCTCCTACATCTACTCTCTGCAATAGTCCGTTTGCATCCCAGTCTCCAATCTCTGCTCTCTGTAAGATCCATCTGAACCCCAGTCTCCAACCTCTGCTCTCTGTAACAGTCCTTCAGCAACCCAGTCTCCAAAATCTGCTCCCTGTAACAGTTTTTCTGCACCTCAGTCTCCAACCTCTGCATTGTGTAACAGTCCTTCTGCACCCCAGTCTAAAACATCTGCTCTCTGCAACAGTCCTTATGCACCCCAGTCTCCAAACTCTGCTATCTGCAACAGTCCTTCTGCACCCCAGTCTCCAAACTCTGCTCTCTGCAACGATCTTTCTGCACCACAGTCTCCAACATCTGCTCTGTGCAACAGTCCTTCTGCACCTCAGTCTGAAAACTCTGCTCACTGTAACATTCCTTCTCCACCCCAGTCTCCAACCTCTGTCCTCTGCAACAGTCATTCTGCTCCCCAGTCTCTGAGATCTGCTCTTTGTAACAGTCCTTCTGTACCAGAGTCTCCAACTTTTGCTCTTTGTAATGGTCCTTCTACACCCCAGTCTCCAAACTCTGCTTTGTGTATCAGTCTGTCTGAACCCCAGTCTCCAATTTCTGTTCTCTGTATCTATCCTTTTGCACCTCAGTCTCAACCTGTGCTCTATGTAGGAGTCCTTCTGCACACCAGTCTCCAACCTCTGCTCTCGGTAACAGTCCTATACAGCATTCTCCAAACTCTGCTCTCCTTAACGGTCCTTCTGCACACCAATTTCCAAAATCTGCTTCCTGTACAGGCCTTCTGCACCTGAGTCTTTAAACTCTGCCCTCTGTAAAAGTTTTTCTATACCTCAGTCTCCAACCTATGCTCTCTGTAACAGTCCTTCTGCACCTCAGTCTGAAAATTCGGCTCTCTGCATGATCCTTCTGCACCGCAGTCTCCAACCACTGCTCTCGGTAACAGTCCCCCTGCACCTCAGTCTCCAATCTCTGCTCTCTGTAAAATCCTTCATCAACCCAGTCTCCAAGCACTGCTCTCTGTAACAGACCTTCTGTACCCCTGTCTCTAAATTTTTCTCTCTGCAATGATTCTTCTTACACCATTCTCAAACCTCTGCTCCCTGCAACAGTCCTTCTGCACCCCAGTCTCCAAGCTCTGCTCTCTGTAACCGTCCATCTGCACCGCAGTCTCCAACCTCTGCTCTCTGTAACAGTCCTTCTGCACCTCAGTCTTCAACCTCTGCTTTCTGCTACAGTCCTTCTGCACCCCATTCTCCAACCTCTGCTCTCTGTAACATCTTTCTGCACGCCAGTTTCCAAAATCTGCTCTCTGCAACAGTCATTCTGAACCACAGTCTCCAAACTCTTCTCTCTGTAACATCTTTCTGCACGCCAGTTTCCAAAATCTGCTCTCTCTAACATTCCTTCTTCACCGCAGTTTGTAACCTCTGCTTTCTTTGAGGGTCCTGCGGCACCCCAGTCTCCAACCTCTGCTCTAGAAAACAGTCCTATACTGCAGGCTCCAAACTCTGCTCTCCTTAACGGTCCTTCTGCACCCCAATTTCCAAACTCTGCACATGAGTCTCCAAACTCTGCTCTCTGTAGCAGTCCTTCTACACCTCAGACTCCAACCTATGCTGTCTGTAACAGTCCTTCTGCACCAAAGTCTTCAACCTCTGCTTTCTGTATAAGTCTGTCTTAACTGTAGTCTCCAACCGCTGTTCTCTGTAATATCCTTCTGCAACCCAGTCTCCAAAATATGCTCTCTGTAACAGTGCTTCTGCACACTGCTCTCCTACTTCTGCTGTCATCAAAGATCCTTCCTCACCAAAGTCTCCAACCTCTGCACTCTGCAACAATCCTTCTGCACCCAGTATCCAACATCTGCTATCTGCAACAGTCTTTCTGCACCTCAGTCTGAAAACTCTGCTCACTGCAACGACCCTCCTTCACCCCAGTCTTTAACCTCTGCTCTCTGCAACAGTCCTCCTGCATCCCAGTTTTCAATATCTGCTCTCTGCAACAGTCCTTCTGCAACTCAGTCTGAAATCTGTGCTCTCTGCAATGATCCTTCTGCACCTCAGTCTCCTAACTCTGCTCTTTGTAAGACCCTTCTGCAACCCAGTCTCCAGACTCTGCTCTTGTCAACAGTGCTTCTGCACCCTAGTCTCGAACCTCTGCTCTCTGTAAGATACTTATGCACTCCAGTCTC
This sequence comes from Ictidomys tridecemlineatus, assembly GCF_052094955.1. Lineage (NCBI taxonomy): Eukaryota > Metazoa > Chordata > Mammalia > Rodentia > Sciuridae > Ictidomys > Ictidomys tridecemlineatus. The sequence goes on from NW_027524012.1 coordinate 216,978, forward strand.
CAACCTCTGCTCTCTGTAACAATCCTTCTGCACCCCAGTGTCCAACATCTGCGCTCTGCAACAGTTCTTCTACACCTCAGTTTGAAAACTGTGCTCTCTGCAATGACCGTTCTGCATCCCAGTCACTAACCTCTACTCTCTGTAACAGTCCTTCTGCACCTCAGAATCCCAACTCTGCTCTCTGTAACACTCCTTCTGCACCTCAGTCTCCAACCTCTGCTCTCTATAACAGTCCTTCTGCACCCGAGTCTAAAACATGTGCTCTCTGCAACAGTCCTTCTGCACCCCAGTCTCCAAACTCTGCTATCTGCAACGCTCCTTCTGGACCCCAGTCTCCAACGTCTGCTCTCTTCAACAGTTTTTCTGCACCACAGTCTCCAACCTCTGCTCTTTGTAAGATTCTTGTGCACTCCAGATTCCATACACTGCACTCTGTAACATTCCTTCTCCACCCCAGTCTCCAAACTCTGTCCTCTGCAACAGTCCTTCTGCTCCCCAGTCTCCGACATCTGGTCTTTCTGTACCGCAGTCTTCAACCTGTGCTCTTTGTAAAGGTCCTTCTGTACCCCAGTCTCCAACCTTTGCTTTCTGTATCAGTCTGTCTGAACCGCAGTCTCCAACCGCTGTTCTCTGTATCTATCCTTCTGCACCTCAGTCTCCAAAATCTGTTCCCTGCAAAGGTCCATCTGCACCTCAGTCTCCAACCTCTACTCTCTGTAACAGTTCTTCTGCACTTCAGTCTCCAACCTATGCTCTCTGTAGCATCCTTCTAAAACCCAGTCTCCATACTCTACTCTCTGTAACAATCCTTCTGCACACCAGTCTCCAACCTCTGCTCTCTGTAACGATCCTTCTTAACAAAAGTCTCCAATATCTGCTTTCTGCAACAGTCCTTCTGCACCCTAGTCTCCAATATCTGCTCTCTGCAACAGTCATTCTGCACTTCAGTGGGAAAACTCTGCTCTATGCAATGAACCTTTTTTTTTAATTGTTGGTCGTTCAAAACATTATATATTTCTTAACACATCATATTTCACAGTTTTATTCAAGCGGGTTATAAACTCCCAGCTTTACCCCGTATACAGATTGCTGTATCACATCAGTTACCCTTCCGTTGATTGACATATTGCCTTTCTAGTGTCTGATGTATTCTGCTGTCTGTCCTATTCTCTACTATCCCCCCTCCCCTCCCCTCCCCTTCCCTTTTCTCTCTCTACCCCTTCTACTGTAAAACATTTCTTCCATTTATATTATCTTGTCTTACCCCTCCTTTCCTCTTATATATCATTTTGTATAACCCTGAAGATCGCCTTCCATTTCCATGCGATTTCCCTTCTCACTCGCTTTCCCTCCCACCTTTCATCCCTGTTTAATGTAAATCTTCTTCTCAAGCTCTTCGTCCCTACCCTGTCCTTGTTTACTCCCCTTATATCAAAGAGGTCATTTGGTATTTGTTTTTTAAAGATTGACTAGCATCACTTAGCATAATCTGCTCTAATGCCATCCATTTCCCTCCAAATTCTATGATTTTATCATTTTTTAATGCAGAGTAATACTCCATTGTGTATAAATGCCACATTTTTTTTATCCATTCATCTATTGAAGGGCATCTAGGCTGATTCCATAATCTTGCTATAGTGAATGGTGCTGCTATGAACATCGATGTAGCAGTGTCTTTGTAGCATGCTCTTATTAGGTTTTTAGGGAATAGACCGAGAAGGGGAATAGCTGGGTCAAATGGTGGATCCATTCCCAGCTTTCCAAGAAATCTTCATACTGCTTTCCAAATTGGCTGCACCAATTTGCAGTCCCAGCAGCAATGAAAAGAGTGCTCTTTTCCCCGCATCCTCCCCACCACTTATTGTTGTTTGACTTCCTAATGGCTGCCAATCTTACTGGAGTGAGATTGTATCTTAGGGTAGTTTTGATTTGCATTTCTCTGACTGCTAGGGATGGTGAGCATTTTTTAATGTACTTATTGATTGATTGTATGTCCTCCTCTGAGAACTGTCTGTTCAGGTCCTTGGCCCATTTATTGATTGGGTTATTTGTTATCTTATTGTCTAATTTTTTGAGTTCTTTGTATATTCTGGTTATTAGGGCTCTATATGAAGTGTGTGGATTAAAGATTTGTTCCCAGGATGTAGGCTCCCTGTTTATCTCTCTTATTGTTTCTTTTGCTGAGAAAAAACTTTTTTAGTTTGAGTAAGTCCCATTTGTTGATTCTAGTTGTTAACTCTTGCGCTATGGGTGTCCTATTGAGGAATTTGGGGCCCGATCCCACAGTATGTAGATCATAACCAACTTTTTCTTCTATCAGATGCCGTGTCTCTGATTTAATATCAAGCTCCTTAATTCATTTTGAGTTAACTTTTGTGCATGGCGAAAGATAGGGATTCAGATTCATTTGGTGGCAGAAGGATCTTACATAGAGCAGAGGTTGGAGACTGAGGTGCAGAAGAAATGTTACTGAAAGCAATGGTTGGAGACTGGGGTGCAGAAGGATTTTTGCAGAAAGCAGAGTTTGGAGACTGAGGTGCAGAAGGATTTTTCAGAGAGCAGAGGATGGAGACTGCGGTGCAGACGAACTGTTGCACAGAGCAGAGGTTTGAGACTGGGCTGCAGAAGGACTGTTACAGAGAGCAGAGTTTGAAGACTGGGTTGCAGAAAGATCTTACATAAAGCAGAGGTTGGAGACTGAGGTGCAGAAGAAATGATACCCAGAGCAGAGTTTGTATACTGGGTTGCAGATGGACTGTTGCTGAGAACAGAGGTTGGAGACTGTCGTGCAGAAGGACCATTGCAGAGAGCAGAGGATGGAGACGGGGTAGAGAATGAATGTTACAAAGAGCAGCGTTTGGAGACTGAGTTGCAGAAGGACTGTTACAGAGAGCAGAGGTTGAAGACTGGGGTGCATAAGGACTGTTACAGAGAGCAGAGTTTGGAGACAGGGTTGCAGCAGGATCTTACAGAGAGCAGAGGTTGGAGACTTAGGTGGAACAGGACTGTTACAGAGAGCAGAGTTTAGAGACTGGGGTGCAGAAAAATCGTGGCAGAAAACCGAGTTTTTAGACTGAGGTTCAGAAGGACTGTTGGAGATTACAGAGGTTGGAGACTGGGGTGCAGAAGCATCTTTGTAGAGAGAAGAGGTTTGAGACTGGCGTGCAGAAGGACTGTTACAGAGAACAGAGGTTGGAGACTGCGGTGCAGAAGGCCTGTTACAGAGAGCAGAGTTTGGTGAAGGGATGCAGAACAACTGTTACAGAGGGCAAAGTTTGGAGACTGGGTTGCAGAAGGATCATACTGAGAGCAAAGGTTGGAGACTGAGTTGCAGAAGCACTGTTACAGAGAGTACAGGTTGGAGACTGAGGTGCAGAATGAAAATTGCAGAGAGCAGAGTTGGAGACAGAGGTGCAGAAGGATTGTTACAGAGAGCAGAGGTTAGAGACTGGTTTGCAGAAAGACTGTTGCAGATAGCAGAGGTTGGAGAATGGGGTGAAGAACGACTGTTGCAGGGAGCAGGTGTTGGAGACTTGGGTGCAGAAGGACTGTTGCAGAGACCAGAATTTGGAGACTGAGGTGCATAAGGACTGTTACAGAGAGTAGAGGTTGGAGACTGGGGTTCAGAAGGAGTGATAAAGAAAGCAGAGTTTGGAGACTGGATTGCAGAAGGACCGTTGCAGAGAGCAGAGTTCAGAGACTGCAATACACGAGGACTGTTACAGTGAGCAGAAGTTGGAGAATGGTTTATAGAAGAACTGTTTCAGAGTGCAGATGTTGGAGACTGGGGTTCAGAAGAACTGCTGCAGGGAGCAGAGTTTGGAGACTGGGGTGCAGAAAAACTTTCGCAGATGCAGAGGTTGGAGACTGAGGTGCAGAAAGATTGTTACAGAGAGAAAAGTTATGAGACTGGGGTGCAGAATTACTGATACACAACGCAGAGGTTGAGACTGGGGTGCAGAAGGACCAGTACAGAGAGCAGAGGTTGAAGTCTGTGGTACAGAAGGACTGTTGCATAGAGCAGGGGTTAGAAAATTGGGTGCAGCAAGACTTTTACAGAGAGCAGAGGTTAGAGAATGAGGTGCAGAAGTAAGGTTGCAGAGTTCAGAGGTTTGAGACAAAGGTGCAAAAGTACTGTTACAGAGAGCAGTGGTTGGAAACCATGGTTCAGAAAAACTTATACAGAAAGCAGAGGTTTGAGACTGGGGTGCAGAAGGACCCTTACAGAGAGCAGAGTTTGGAGACTGTGGTACAGAAAGACTGTTACAGAGAGCAGAGGTTTGAGATTGGGAGTAGAAAAACTGTTGCAGAGAACAGATGTTGGAGACTGGGTTGCAGCAGGACCGTTGAAAAAAGCAGAGGTTTTAGATTGAGTTGAAGAAGGAATGTTACAGAGAGCAGAGTTTGGAAACAGGGGTGCAGAACAACCTTACAGAGAACAGAGGTTGGAGACTGCAGTGCAGAAGGAGTGTTAAGGAGAGGAGACTTTGGAGCCTGGGGTGCAAAAAGGACGTTTGCAGAGAGCAGAGGTTGGAGTCTTAGAAGCAGAAAAACAGTTACAGAGAGCAGAGGTTAGAGACTCGGGTGCAGAAGGATCGTTTAAGAGAACAGAAGTTGGAGACTGAGTTGCAGAAGAATCCTTGAAGAGAGCAGAGGTGAAGACTGGGCTGCAGAAGGATCTGTACAGAGAGAAGAGGTGGGAGACTGCGGTGCAGAAGGACTGTTACAGAGAACACAAGTTGGAGACTGGGGTGCAGAAGGCATGTTTCAGAAAGCAGAGGTTGGAGACTGGGGTGCAGAAAGAGTGTTGCAGAGAGCAGACGTTGGAGACTGAGATGCAGAAGGACTGTTACACAGAGCAGACGTTTGAGACTGGGGTGAAGAATTATGATACAGAAAACAGAGGTGTGAGACTGGGGTGCAGAAGGACCTTTGCAAAGAGCAGAGGTTGGAGACTAGCGTGCAGAAGGATTGTTTCAGAGGGCAGAGTTGGAGACTGGGGTGCATAAGGCCTGCAACAGAGAGCAGATGTTGGAGACTGGGTTGCAGAAGGACTGTTATAGAGAGCAGACTTTTGAGGCTGGGTTTCAGAAGGATCTTACAGAGAGCAATATTTGGTGACTGTGGTGCAGGACAAATGTTACAGAGAGCAATGATTGGAGACTGGGGTGCAGAAGGATAGTGCAGAGATAGAGGTTTCAGACTGAGGTGCAGAAGGACTGTTACAGAAAGCAGAGGTTGGAAATTGGGTTACAGAGTGACCGTTATAGAGAGCAGAGTTTGGAGACTGCGGTATATAAAGACTGTAACAGAGAGCAGAGGTTGGAGTATATGGGGCAGAAGGACTGTTACAGAGAGCAGAGGTTGGAAACTGGGGTGCAGAAGAATTGTTACAGAGAGCAGGGATTGGAGACTGGGGTGCAGAGGGACTTTTAGAGAGAACAGAGGTTGAAGACTGGGGTGTAGAAGGACTGTTGCAGAGAGCAGAGGTTGGAGACTTGGGTGAAGAAGGACTGTTGCAGAGAGCAGAATTTGGAGACAAAGGTTCAGAAGGACTGTTGAGGAGAGGAGACGTTGGAGACTAGGGTGCAGAATGATCGTTGCAGAGAGCTGAGGTTGGAGACTGAGGTGCAAAAAGAGTGTTACGAAGAGCAGAGCTTGGAGACTGGGGTGCAGAATGCCTGTTACGGAGAGCAGAGTGTGGAGAAGGGCTGCAGAAGGACTGCTACAGATCACAGAGTTTAGAGACTGGGTTGAAGAAGGATCTAACAGAGAGCAGATGCTGCGGACCCAGGTGCAGAAGAACTGTTACAGAGAGTAGAGTTTTGAGACTGAGGTACAAAAAGATCGTAGCAGAGAACAGCGTTTTAAGACTGAGGTGCATAAGGACTGTTGCAGAGACCACAGGTTGAAGACTGGGGTGCAGAAGGACTGTTGCAGAGAGCAGAGGTTGGAGACTGGGGTGCAGAAGGCTTGTTATAGAGAACAGAATTTGGAGACTGGGGTGCAGAAGGCCTGTTACGGAGAGGAGAGTTCAAAGAAGGGGTGCAGATGGTCTGTTAGAGAGGGCAGAGTTGGGAGACTGGATTGCAGAAGGATCTTACAGAGAGCAGATGTTGGAGACTGAGGTGTAGTTGCAGAGAGAAGAGGTTGAAGACTTGGGTGCAGAAGGCCTGTTACAGAGAGCACAGGTTGAAGCCTGGGGTGAAGAAGGACTGTTATAAAGAGCAGAGTTAGGGAGTGAGTGGCAGAAGGTTCTTACAAACAGCAGAGTTTGGAGACTGAGGTGCAGGAGGACTGTTACAGAGAGCAGTGTCTGGAGACTGGGATTCAGATAAATCTTGCAGAGAGAAGAGGTTTCAGACTGAGGTGTAGATCGACTGTTATAGAGAGCAGAGGTTGGAGACTGAGGTGCAGAAGGAGTGTTAAGGTGAGCAAATTTTGGAGACTGTGTTGCAGAAGGATCTTACATTGAGCAGAGTTTTGAAACTGAGGTGCAGAAGGACTGTTGCAAAGAGTAGATGTTCGAGACTGGGGTTCAGGAAATATCTTACAGTGAGCAGAGGTTAGAGAATGGGGCAAAGAAGTTCTGTTCTAGAGAGTGGAGTTTGGAGACTGGGGTGCAGAAGGACTGTTAGAGAGAGAAGAATTTGGAGACTGGGTTGCAGATGGATCTTACAAAGACCAGAGTGTTGAGACTGAGGGGCAGAAGGACTGTTGCAGAGTGCAGAGGTTGGAGACTGGGGTGCAAAAGGACTGTTACAGAGTGCAGAGGTTTGAAACTGGGGTGAAGTAGGACTGTTGAAGAGAACAGAGTTTGGAGACTGGGGTGAAGAAGGACCTTTGTAGAGAGAAGAGTTTGGAGATTGAGTGCAAAATTATTGTTACAGAGAGCAGAGTTTGGAGACTGGGTTGCAGGACTGTTTCAGCGAGCAGAGTAGGAGACTGGTGTGCAAAAGGATCTTACAGAGAGTGAAGGTTGGAGACTGGGGTGCACAAGGAATGTTGCGGAAAGCAGAGATTGAAGACTGGGATACTGAAGGACTGATAGAGAAAGCAGATTTTGGAGACTGGGGTGCAGAAGGACCGTTACAGAGAGCAGAGGTAGGAGACTCCAGTTCAAAAGGACTGTTACAGAAAGCAGAGGTTGAAGACTGGGGTGCCTAAGGACTGTTACAGAGAGAGGAGTTTAGAGACTTGGGTGCAGAAGGCCTGATAGAGAAAGCAGATGTTGGAGACCGGGGTGCAGAAGGACCGTTAAAGAAAGCAAAGGTAGGAGACTCTGGTTCAGAAGGACTGTTACAGAGAGCAGAGTTTGGAGACTGGGGTGTACAAGGACAGTTGCAGAGAGCGAGTTGGGAGACTGAGGTGCAGAAGGAATGTTGCAGAGAGCAGAAGTTGGAGACTGTGGTGCAGAAGGCTCGTTGCAGAGAGTAGAGGTTGGAGACTGGGGTGCAGAAGGCCTCTTACAGAGAGCAGAGGTTGAAGACTTGAGTGCAGAAGGCGTGTTACGTAGAGCTGAGGTTGGAGACTGGGGTGCAGAAAGACTGTTACAGAGAGCAGAGTTTGGAGACTAGGTTGCAGAAGGTTGTTACAGAGAGCAGAGGTTGGAGACTGAGGACCAGAAACACTGTTACAGAGAGAAGAGTTTGGAGACTGAGGTGCAGAAGGACCGTTTCAGAGAGAATACTTGGAGACTTAGGTGCAGAAGGATTGATACAGAGAGCAGAGGTTGGAGACTGGGGTGCACAAGAACTGATACAGAAAGCAGAGTTTGGAGACTGTGGTGGAAAACGACGGATACAGAAAGCTGAGGTTGGATACTGTGGTGAATAAGGACCCTGACAAAGAACAAAGTTTAGAGACTACAGTACAGAAAGACTGTTACAGAGAGCAGAGTTTGGAGACTGGCGTGCTGAATAACTGTTTTAGAGAACAGAGTTTTGAGACTGGGGTGCAGAAGGATCATTGCAGAGAGCAGAGATTGGAGACTGGGGTTCAGATGGATCATTAAAGAGAGCAGAGTTTAGAGACTGTGGTGCAGACGGACTTTTACAGAGAGCACAGGTTGAGAATGGGGTGCACTAGGTATTTTACAGAGAGCACAGGTTGGAGACTGAGGTGCAGAAGGACCCTCACAGATACCATAGTTTGGAGACTGCGGTACAGAACGACTGTTTCAGAGAGCAGTGGTTGGAGACAGGTGTGCAGAAGGATCTGACAGACAGCATAGGTTGGAGACTGTGGTGCAGAAGGATTGTTGCTGACAGCAGAGGTTGGAGACTGGGGTGCAGAAGGATCGTTGAAGAGAGAAGAGGTTGGAGACTGGGGTCAAAAGGCCTATTACAGAAAGCAGAGTTTGGAGATTTGGGAGCAGAAGACCTGTTACAGAGCAGGGCTTGGAGACTGTGCTGCGGAAGAACAGTTACAGAGAGCAGAGTTTAAAGACTGGGTTGCAAAATGATCTTACAGAGAGCAGAGGTTGGAGAATGAGGTACAGAAGAACTGTTACAGAGAGCAGAGGTTGGAGACTGATGTGCAGAAGGATCGTTGCAGAGAGCAGAGTTTTCAGACTGAGGTGCAAAGGCTTGTTACAGAGATCAGAGGTTGCAGACTAGGGTATGGAACGACTGTTGCAGAGAGTAGAGGTTGGAGATTGGCCTCCAGAAGGATTGTTGCCGACAGCAGAGGTTGGAGACTGGGTTGGAGAAGGACTGCTGCAGAGAGTAGAGGTTGGAGACTGGTGCAGAAGGACTGTTACAGAGAGCGTAGCTTGGAGACTGGAGTTTAGATGGACTGGTACAGAAAGCAGACCTTGGTGACCTGGGTGCAGAAAGACTGTTGCAGAGAGCAGAGTTTTGAGACTGAGGTGGACAAGGACTGTTGCAGAGAGAATATGTTGGAGACTGGGGTGCAGAAGGACTGTTGCAGAGAGCAGAGATTGGAGACTGGGTTGCAGAAGGAGTATTGTAGAGAGCAGAGGTTGCAGACTGTGGTGCAGAAAGACTGTTATAGAGAGCAGAGGTTGGATAATGTGGGGAAGAATGACTGATACAGAGAGCAGAGGTTGGAGACTGGGGTGCAGAAAATCCCTTACAGAGAACACAGGTTGAAGACTGTGGTACAGAAAGACTGTAACAAAGAGCACAGGATGGAGATTGGGGTGCAGAATAAGTGTTGTAGAGAACAGATGTTGAAGACTCGGGTGCAGATGGATCATTGCAGAAAGCAGAGGTTGGAGACTGGGTTTCAGAAGGATCTTACAGAGAGCAGAATTAGAACACTGAGGTGCAGAAGGAGTGTTGCAGATAGCAGAGGTTTGAGATTGGGGCGCAGAAGTACTCTTGCAGAGAGCAGAGTTTGGAGTCTGAGGGGCAGAAGGACTGTTACAGAGACCAGAGGTTACAGACCGGGGTGCAGAAAGCATAGTTTGGAGACAGGGGTGCAGAAATACCATTACAGAGAGCAGAGGTTGGAGACTGCAGTACAGAAGGACTGTTACAGAGAACAGAGGTTGGAGACTGCAATGGAAAAGGACTGTTTCAGAGAGCATATTTTGGGGACTGGGGTGAGGAAGGACTGTTGTAGAGAGCAGAGGTTAAAAACTGAGGTACAGAAGGACTGTTGTAGAGAGCAGAGATTGCAGAGTGAGGTGCAGAAGGACTGTTAAAGAGAGCAGAGTTTCGAGACTGTGGTGCAGAAGGACTGTTAAAGAGAGCAGAGTTTCGAGACTGGGGTGCAGAAGGACTGTGGCATAGAGTTGAATTTTTAGACTTGGGTGCAGAAGAACTATTGCAGAGAGTAGAGGTAGGAGATTGGGTTGCAGCAGAACTGTTACAGAGAGCAGAGTTTGGAGACTGGGGTGGAGAAAGACTGTTGCAGAGAGTAACATTTGGAGATTGGGGTTCCACAGGATTGTTGCAGAGAGCAGAGGTTGGAGACTGGGGTTCAGAAGGAACATTGCAGAGAGTAGAGTATGGAGCCTGGGGTATATACGGAGTGTTCTAAAGAGCAGAGGTTGAAGACTGGGGTGCAGAAAGACTGTTTCAGAGAGCAGTTGTTGAAAACTGAGGTGCAGAAAAACTCTTACAGAGAGCAGTGTTTGGAAACTGGGGTGCAGGCCTGATACTGACAGCAGAGCTTGGAGACAGGGATGCAGGAGGATCTTACAGAGAGCAGAGTTTGGAGACTGAGGTGCAGAAGGAATTTTACAGAGAGCAGAGGTTGGAGACTGGGGTGCAGAAGGACTGTTAAAGAGAGCAGAGTTCAGAGACTTGGGTGCAGAAGTCCTGTTACAGAGAGCAGAAGATGGAGACTGGTGTGCAGAAGGCCTGTTACAGACAGCAGACTTTGGAGACTGGGGTGCAGAAGGACATTTACAAAAAGCAGAGTTTGGAGACTTCTTTTCAGAAGGATCATACAGAGAGCAGAAATTGGAGACTGAGGTGCAGAAGGACTGTTACAGAGAGTAGATGTTGAAGACTGAGGTGTAGAAAGACCATTGTAGAGAGCAGAGGTTGGAGACTGAGGTGCAGAAGGACTGTTGAGGAGTGCAGAGGTTGGAGACTTTGCTGTAGAAGGACTGTTGCAGAGAGCAGAATTTTGAGACTGAGGTTCAGAAGGACTGTAAAGAGAGCAGAGGTTGGAGTCTTGAGTGCAGAAGGACTGATAGAGAAAGCAGGGGTTGGAGACTGGTGTGCAGGACAGTTACAGAGAGAATAGTTTGGAAACTGCAGTACAGAAGGACTGTTACAGAGAGCAGAGGTTGGAGACTGGGGTGGAGAAGGACTGTTTCAGAGATCAGATGTTGGAGACTGGGGTGCAGAAGCACTGTTGCATAGAGGAGGTTGGAGACTGGGGTGAAGAAAGACTGTTTCAGAGAGTAGGGGTTTGAGACTGAGGTGCAGAAGAACTGTTGCGGACAGCAGACGTTGGAGATTGGGGTGAAGAAGGACTGTTGCAAAGAGTAGAGGTTGGGGACTTGGGTGCAGAAGAACTATTACAGAGAGTAGGGGTTGGAGATTGGGTTGCAGGAGAACTGTTGCAGAGAGCAGAGGTTGGAGCCTGGGGTGGAAAAAGACTGTTGCAGAGAGTAGCATTTGAAGATTGGGGTTCCACAGGACTGTTGCAGAGAGCAGAGGTCTGAGACAGAAGTGTACAGAGAGCAGAGGTTGGAGACTGGGGTGCAGGAGGACTGATACAGAAATCAGAGGTTGGAGACTGGGGTGCAGAATAAGTGTGAGAGAACAGAGGTTGGAGACTCGGGTGCAGAACGACAATTGTAGAAAGCAGAGGTTGGAGACTGAGATGCAGAAGGAGAGCAGAGTTTGTAAACTTGGGTGCGGAAAGACCGTTACAGAGAGCAGAGTTTGGAGACTGCAGTACAGAAGGACTGTTATAGAGAGTAGAGGTTGGAGACTGGGGTGGAGAAGGATTGTGGCAGAGAGCAGATTTTGGAGACTGGTGTGCAGAAGGACTGTTGCAGAGAGCAAGGTTGAAGACTGGGGTGCAGAAAGACTGTTGCAGAGAGAAGAGGTTGCAGAGTTAGGTGCATAAGGACTATTACAGAGAGCAGAGTTTGGAAACTGTGTTGCAGAAGGACTGATACAGAAAGCAGAGGTTGGAGACTGAGGTTAAGAAGGACCCTTACAGTGAATAGAGGTTGAAGACCCTTGTACATAGGAACTGTTGTAGAGAACAGAGGTTGGAGACTGGGGTGCAGAGGGACCATTGAAGAGAGCAGAGTTTGGAGACTGAGGTGCAGAAGGACTGTTACACAGAGCAGATATTGGAGACTTGGGCGTAGAAGGACTGTTGCAGAGAGCAGAGGTTGGAGATTGGGGTGCAGAAGGACTGTTGCAGAGAGCAGAATTTGGACACTGAGGTGCAGGAGGACTGTTACAGAGAGCGGAGTTTGGAGACATGATTGCAGGAGGACTGATACAGAAAGCAGAGTTTTGTGGCTGGGGTGCAGAAGGACCATTACAGAGAGAAGTGTTTGGAAACTGCAGTACAGAAGGACTGTTACAGAGAGCAGAGGGTGGAGACTGGGGTGGAGAAGAACTGTTTCAGAGATCAGATGTTGAAGACTGGTGTGCAGAAGGACTGTTGCAGAGAGTAGAGGTTGGAGATTGGGTGTAGAAGAACTTTTACAGAGAAAAGATGTTGGAGACTGGGGTGCAGAAGGACCGTTGCAGATAGGAGAGGTGGGAGACTGAGGTGCAGAAGGATTGTTACAGAGCGCAGAGGAAGTTTACTGTGGTACAGAAGGACTGATCCAAAGAGCAGAATTTGGAGACTGGGGTGCAGAAGGCCTGTTACAGAGAGCAGAGTTTGGAGACTGAGGTGATCAAGGATTGTTACAGAGAGCAGATGTTGCAGACTGAGGTGCAGAAGGACTTTTACTAAGAGGAGATGTTGGAGACTGGGGTGCAGAAGGATTCTTACAGAGAACAGATGATGGAGACTGGGGAGCAGCAGGAGTGTTACAGAGAGCAGAGTTGGGAGATTGGGGTGCAGAAGAACTCTTACTGAGAAAAGCTGTTGGAGACTGGGGTGAAGAATGCTTGTAACAGAGAGCAGAAGTTGGAGACTAAGGTTTAGAAAGACTGTTCCAGAGAGCAGAGGTTGGAGACTGGGTTGCAGAAGGACTGTTTCAGAGAGCAGAGTTTGGAGACTGCAGTACAGATGGACTGTTACAGAGAGTAGAGCTTGGAATCTGGGGTGCAGAAGGATTGTCACAGAGAACAAAGTTTGGAAACTGGGGTGCAGAAGGATCTTATACAGACCAGAACTTGGAGACTGGGTGCAGAAAGACTGTTGCAGAATGTATACTTTGGAGACTAAGTTGCAGGAAGATTGTTGCAGAGAGTAGAGGTTGGAGACGTAGGTTTAGGAGGACTGTTGAATAGAGCAGATGTTTGAGACTGGGGTGTAGAAGGACTGTTGCAGAGAGCAGAGGTTGGAGACTGGGGTGCAAAAGGACCGTGAAAGAGAGCAGAGTTTGGAGAGTGCAGTACAGAAGGACTGTTACTGAGAGTAGAGTTTGGAGACAGGCGTGCAGAAGGACTATTGCAGAGAAAAGCGGTTGGAGACTGGGGTGCAGAAGAAATGATGCAGAGAGCAGAGGATGGAGACTAAGGTGCAGAAGGACTTTTACAGAGAGCAGAGTTTGGAGACTGGGGTGCACAAGGACTGTTACAGAAAGCAGAGTTTGGAGACTTTTTTTCAGAATGATCATACAGAGAGCAGAGGTTGGAGAGTGGGGTGCAGAAGGATCGAGGAAGAGAGCAAAAGTTGGAGACTCAGTTGTAGAAGAATCATTGCAGAGAGCAAAGTGGAGACTGGGGTGTAGAAGGATCATAACAGAGAGAAGAGGTGGGAGACTGGGGATCAGAAAAACAGTTACAGAGAGCACAGTTTGGAAACTTGGGCACAGATAGAATTTTGCAGAAAGCAGAGTTTGGATTCTGGGGTTCAGAAGGTGTGTTGCAGAAAGCAGAGGTTGGAGACTGAGATGCAGAAGGAGAGCAGAGTTTGTAAACTTGGGTGCGGAAAGACCGTTACAGAGAGCAGAGTTTGGAGACTGCAGTACAGAAGGACTGTTACAGAGAGCAGATGTTGGAGACTGTGGTGCAGAAGGACTCTTGCAGAGTAGATGTTGGATACTGGGGTGCAGAAGGACTGTTGCAGAGAGCAGAGGTTGGAGACTGTGGTCCAGAAGGACTGATACAGAAAGCAGATTTTGGAGCCTGAGGTGCAGAAGGACCATTACAGAGAGCAGAGGTTAGAGACTGCGGTACAGAAGAATTGTTGTAGAGAACAGGGCTGGAGACTGGGGTGCATAGGGACCATTGCAGAGGGCAGACGTTGGAGACTGCGGTGCAGAAGGAATATTACAGAGAGCAGAGTGTGGAAACTGGGGTGCAGAAGAATCTTAAAAAGAGGAATATTAGGAGACTTGGGTGCAGAAAGATTGTTTCAGAGAGAAGACGTTGGAGACTGGGGTGCAGGAGGACTGTTGCAGAGAGCAGTGGTTGAAGACTGACATGCAGAAAAACTGTTACAGAGAGCAGTGTTTGGAGACTGGGGTGCAGAAGGACTGTTATAGAGAGAATATGTTTGAGACTGAGATGCAGAAGGACTGTTACAAATAGCAGAGTTTGGAGACTGGGGTGCAGAAGGACTGATACAGAGAGCAGAGTTTGGAGACATGGCTCCAGAATGAATATTAATGAGAGCAGAGGTTGGAGACTGCAGTATAGAAAAACTGTTACAGAGAGCAGAGGTTGGAGACTAGGGTACAGTAGGACTGTTGCAGAGAGCACAGGTTGGAGAATGGGATGCAGAAGGACTTTTGCAGAGCAGAGTTCGGAGACTGAGGTGCAAAAGGACTGTAATAGAGATCAGAGTTTGGAGATTGTGGTGCTGAAGGACTGATACAGAAAGCAGAGGTTGGAGACTGGGGTGCAGAAGGACCGTTGCAGAGAGCAGAGGTTAGAGATTTGGGTGGGGAAGAAATGTTACAGAGAGCAGAGTTTGGAAACTGGAGTGCAGAAGGATCTTACAGAGAGCAGAATTTAGAGAATGCGGTAAAGAAGGACTGTTACAGAGATCAGAGATTGGAGACTGGGGTGGAGAAGGAATTATTCAGAGAGTAGAAGTTGGAGACTGGGGTGCAGAAGAACTGTTGCAGAGAGCCGAAGTTGGAGACTGGGGTGCAGAAAGATTGTTGCAGGCAGTAAAGTTTGAATATGACGTGCTGAAGGACTTTTGAAGACAACAGAGTTTCGAGAATGGGGTGCAGAAAGACCGTTGAAGAGAGCAGATTTTGGAGACTGAGGTGCAGAAGGATTGTTACAGAGAGCAGAGGTTGGAGACTGATGTGAAAAAGGACTGTGACAAAGATCAGAATTTGGAGACTGGGGTGCAGAAGGATCTTTCAGAGAGCAGAAGATGGAGACTGGGGTGCAGAAGAACTGTTGCAGAAAGTAGAAGTTGGAAACTGGGGTGCAGAAGGATTGTTGCAGGGAGCAGAATTTGGAGACGGAGGTGCTGCAGGACTCTTGCAGACAATAGACGTTGGAGAATGGGGTGAAGAAAAACCGTTGCAGAGAGCAGATGTTTGAGACTGAGGTGCAGAAGGATTGTTACAGATAGCAGAGGTTGGAGACTTGGGTAAAAAAGGACTGTTACAGGGGTCAGAGTTTGGAGACTGGGGTGCAGAAGGATCTTTCAGTGAGCAGAGGTTGGAGCCTGGGGTGCAGACGAAGTGTTGCACAGCCCAGAGGTTGGATACTGGGGTGCAGAAGGACTGTTCCAGAGAGCAGAGTTTGGTGACTGAGTTGCAGAAGGATGTTACATAGAGCAGAAATTGGAGACGGAGGTGCAGAAAAAATGATATGCAGAGCAGTATTTGGAGACTGAGGTGCAGATGGACGGTTGCTGAGAACAGAGGTTGGAGACTGGCGTGCAAAAGGTCCGTTGCAAAGAGCAGAGTTTGGAGACTTGGTGGAGAAGAAATGCTACAGAGAGCAGAGTTTGGAAACTTGGGTGCAGAAGGATCTTACAGAGAGCAGAGTTTGGAGAATGGGGTGCAGAAGGACTGTTACAGAGAGCAGAGGTTGGAGACTGAGTAGCAAAAAAACTGTTACAGAAAGCAGAGTTTGGAGACTGTGGTGAACAAGGATCGTTGCAGAGACCAGAGTTTTCAGACTGAGATGCAGAAGCACTGTTGCAGAGAGCAGATGTTGGAGACTGGGGTGCAGAAGGACGTTTGCAGAGAGCAGAATTTGGAGACTGGGGTCCAAAAAAATCGTTGCACAGAGCAGAGGTTAGAGACTGGGTTGCAGTAGGACGATTGCAGATGTCAGAGTTTGGAAACTGAGGTGCAGAAGGATTGCTACAGAGAACAGATGTTGGATCCTGGGGTGCAGAAGGACTGTTACAGAGAATAGAGTTTGAAGACTGCGGTGAAGATGGCCTGTTACAGAGAGCAGAGTTTGGTGAAGGGATGCAGAACGACTGTTACAGAGGGCAGACATTGGAGACTGGGTTGCAGAAGGATCTTACAGAGAGCAAAGGTTGGAGACTGAGGTCCAGAAGGACCGTTACAGAGAGTAGAGTTTGGATACTGAGGTTCAGAAGGACCATTGCAGAGAGCAGAGGTGGAGTCAGAGGTGCAGAAGAACTTTTACAGAGAGCACAGATTTGAGACTGGAGTGGAGAAGGACTGTAGCAGATAGCAGTTGTTGGAGACTGGGGTGAAGAAGGACTGTTGCAGGGAGCAGTTGTTAGAGACTTGGGTGCAGTAGGACTGTTGCAGAGAGAAGAATTTGGAGACTGACGTGCAGAAGGACTGTTACAGAGAGCAGAGGTTGGAGACTGGGGTGCAGAAGGACTGTTACAGAAAGCAGAGGTTAAAGACTGGGGTGCAGAAAGAACGTTACAGAGAGCAGAGTTTGGAGACTGGGGTTCAGGAGGACTGTTGCAGGGAACAGAGTTTAAAAACTGGGGTGCAGAAGAACTGACACAGAGAGTGAGTTGGGAGACTGAGGTGCAGAAAGAATGCTACAGAGAGCAAAGTTTGGAGACTTGGGTGCAGAATTACTGATACAGAAAGCAGAGGTTGGAGACTGGGGTGGAAAAGGACCGTAAAAGAGAACAGAGGTTGCAGACTGTGATTCAGGAGGACTGTTTCAGAGAACAGAGATTAGGAAATGGGGTGCAGAAGGACTGTTACAGAGAGCAGAGGTTAGAGAATGGGGTGCAAAAGTAGGGTTGCTGAGTTCAGAGGTTGGAGACAGAGGTACAGAAGGACTGTTACAGAGAGCAGAGGTTGAAAACCGTGGTGCAGAAGGACTGATACAGAAAGCAGAGGTTTGAGACTGTGGTGCAGAAAGACCGTTACACAGAGCAGAGTTTAGAGACTACGGTGCAGAAGGACTGTTACAGAGAGCAGAGGTTGGAGACTGGGGAGTAGAAGGACTGTTGCAGAGAACAGAGGTTGGAGACTGGGTTGCAGCAGGACCGTTGAAGAAAGAAGAGGTTGGAGACTGGGTTGGAGAAGGAATGTTACAGAGAGCAGAGTTTGGAAACTGGGGTGCAGAAGGACCTTACAGAGAACAGAGGTTAGAGACTGGCATGCAGAAAGAGTGTTAAAGAAAGAAGACATAGGAGACTGGGGTGCAGAAGGTCTGTTGCAGAGAGCAGATGTTGGAGACTGGGGTGCAGAAGGATCATTTCAGAGAGCAGACATTGGAGACTGAGGTGCAAAAAGACTGTTACAAAGAATAGGGGTTGGAGATTGTGATGCATAAGGCCTGTTACAGAGAGCAGAGGTTCTAGTCGAGGGTGTAGAAGAACTGTTAGAGAGAGAAGAGTTGTTAGACAAGGTTGCAGAAGGATCTTACAGAGAGCAGAGTTTGAAGACCGAGG
>NW_027524013.1:0-37599 GCF_052094955.1 Ictidomys tridecemlineatus
TTTTCTCCTATAGGGATACATGTATTTGGAAATCTAAATCAAACCCGGTTTGTGCTAGCTCTTTGAAACTTGACACCATAAAGCAGTTTCAAGTTCTATCTCTATGGTTTGTTTGCTGTTGATGTAGCCCTAAGCAGAGACTGGCGAGAATCACATTCATGGAAAGGGCCTGCGAAGCTTCCAAAAAATTACGAGTTGCCTGAAATCTCAGCACACACTTTTTCACCCAATCTTGATGAAACTTTCAGGTAATGATCAGTATACCAATCCCACTTGGCTCGCCAAATTTCGTTCTCATAGGTGAAACCGTTCGTTTGCAGTGACTGGTTTCATTTTGAGGTTTCACTCTGTTTTCTCCTATAGGGATACATGTATTTGGAACTCTAAATCAAACACGGTTTGTGCTAGCTCTTTGAACCTTGACACCATAAAGCAGTTTCAAGTTCTATCTCTATGGTTTCTTTGCTGTTGATGTAGCCCTAAGCAGAGACTGGCGAGAATCACTTTCATGGAAAGGGCCTGCCAAGCTTCCAAAAAACTACGAGTTGCCTGAAATCTCAGCACACACTTTTTCACCCAATCTTGATGAAACTTTCAGGTAATGATCAGTACACCAATCCCACTTGGCTCACCAAATTTCGTTCTTCTAGGTGAAACCGTTCGTTGGCAGTAACCGGTTTCATTTTCAGGTTTCACTCCGTTTTCTCCTATAGGGATACATGTATTTGGAACTCTAAATCAAACACGGTTTGTGCTAGCTCTTTGAAACTTGACACAATAAAGCAGTTTCAAGTTCTATCTCTATGGTTTGTTTGCTGTTGATGTAGCCCTAAGCAGAGACTGGCGAGAATCACTTTCATGGAAAGGGCCTGCCAATCTTCCAAAAAACTACGAGTTGCCTGAAATCTCAGCACACACTTTTTCACCCAATCTTGATGAAACTTTCAGGTAATGATCAGTACACCAATCCCACTTGGCTCACCAAATTTCGTTCTTCTAGGTGAAACCGTTCGTTGGCAGTAAAATTTTTCATTTTGAGGTTTCACTCTGTTTTCTTTTATAGGGATACATGTATTTGGAACTCTAAATCAAACACGGTTTGTGCTAGCTCTTTGAAACTTGACACCATAAAGCAGTTTCAAGTTCTATCTCTATGGTTTGTTTGCTGTTGATGTAGCCCTAAGCTGAGACTGGCGAGAATCACTTTCATGGAAAGGGCCAGCCAAGCTTCCAAAAACTACGAGTTGCCTGAAATCTCAGCACACACTTTTTCACCCAATCTTGATGAAACTTTCAGGTAATGATCAGTACACCAATCCCACTTGGCTCGCCAAATTTCGTTCTTCTAGGTGAAACCGTTCGTTGGCAGTAACCGGTTTCATTTTGAGGTTTCACTCTGTTTTCTCCTATAGGGATACATGTATTTGGAACTCTAAATCAAACACGGTTTGTGCTAGCTCTTTGAAACTTGACACCATAAAGCAGTTTCAAGTTCTATCTCTATGGTTTGTTTGCTGTTGATGTAGCCCTAAGCAGAGACTGGCGAGAATCACTTTCATGGAAAGTGCCTGCCAAGCTTCCATAAAACTATGAGTTGCCTGAAATCTCAGCACACACTTTTTCACCCAATCTTGATGAAACTTTCAGATAATGATCAGTACACCTATCCCACTTGGCTCGCCAAATTTGTTCTTCTAGGTGAAACCGTTCGTTGGCAGTAACCGGTTCATTTTGAGGTTTCACTCTGTTTTCTCCTATAGGGATACATGTATTTGGAACTCTAAATCAAACACGGTTTGTGCTAGCTCTTTGAAACTTGACACCATAAAGCAGTTTCAAGTTCTATCTCTATGGTTTGTTTGCTGTTGATGTAGCCCTAAGCAGAGACTGGCGAGAATCACTTTCTGGAAGTGCCTGCCAAGCTTCCATAAAACTATGAGTTGCCTGAAATCTCAGCACACACTTTTCACCCAATCTTGATGAAACTTTCCAGGTAATGATCAGTACACCAATCCCACTTGGCTCGCCAAATTTCGTTCTTCTAGGTGAAACCGTTCGTTGGCAGTAACCGGTTTCATTTTGGAGGTTTCACTCTGTTTTCCTCCTATAGGGATACATGTATTTGGAACTCTAAATCAAACACGGTTTGTGCTTGCTCTTTGAAACTTGACACAATAAAGCAGTTTCAAGTTCTATCTCTATGGTTTGTTTGCTGTTGATGTAGCCCTAAGCAGAGACTGGCGAGAATCACTTTCATGGAAAAGGCCTGCCAAGCTTCCAAAAAACTACGAGTTGCCTGAAATCTCAGCACACACTTTTTCACCCAATCTTGATGAAACTTTCAGGTAATGATCAGTACACCAATCCCACTTGGCTCGCCAAATCTCGTTCTTCTAGGTGAAACCGTTCGTTGGCAGTAACCGGTTTCATTTTGAGGTTTCACTCTGTTTTCTCCTATAGGGATACATGTATTTGGAACTCTAAAAAAACACGGTTTGTGCTAGCTCTTTGAAACTTGACACAATAAAGCAGTTTCAAGTTCTATCTCTATGGTTTGTTTGCTGTTGATGTAGCCCTAAGCAGAGACTGACGAGAATCACTTTCATGGAAAGGGCCTGCCAAGCTTCCAAAAAACTACGAGTTGCCTGAAATCTCAGCACACACTTTTTCACCCAATCTTGATGAAACTTTCAGGTAATGATCAGTACACCAATCCCACTTGGCTCGCCAAATTTCGTTCTCATAGGTGAAACCGTTCGTTGGCAGTAACCGGTTTCATTTTGAGGTTTCACTCTGTTTTCTCCTTTAGGGATACATGTATTTGGAACTCTAAATCAAACACGGTTTGTGCTAGCTCTTTGAAACTTGACACCATAAAGCAGTTTCCAGTTCTATCTCTATGGTTTGTTTGCTGTTGACGTAGCCCTAAGCAGAGACTGGCGAGAATCACTTTCATGGAAAGGGCCTGCCAAGCTTCCAAAAAACTACGAGTTGCCTGAAATCTCAGCACACACTTTTTCACCCAATCTTGATGAAACTTTCAGGTAATGATCAGTACACCAATCCCACTTGGCTCGCCAAATTTCGTTCTTCTACGTGAAACCGTTCCTTGGCAGTAACCGGTTTCATTTTGAGGTTTCACTCTGTTTTCCCTATAGGGATACATGTATTTGGAACTCTAAATCAAACACGGTTTGTGCTAGCTCTTTGAAACTTGACACCATAAAGCAGTTTCAAGTTCTATCTCTATGGTTTGTTTGCTGTTCATGTAGCCCTAAGCAGAGACTGGCGAGAATCACTTTCATGGAAAGGGCCTGCCAAGCTTCCAAAAAACTACGAGTTGCCTGAAATCTCAGCACACACTTTTTCACCCAATCTTGATGAAACTTTCAGGTAATGATCAGTATACCAATCCCACTTGGCTCGCCAAATTTCGTTCTCATAGGTGAAACCGTTCGTTGGCAGTGACCGGTTTCATTTTGAGGTTTCACTCTGTTTTCTCCTATAGGGATACATGTATTTGGAACTCTAAATCAAACACGGTTTGTGCTAGCTCTTTGAACATTGACACCATAAAGCAGTTTCAAGTTCTATCTCTATGGTTTCTTTGCTGTTGATGTAGCCCTAAGCAGAGACTGGCGAGAATCACTTTCATGGAAAGGGCCTCCCAAGCTTCCAAAAAACTACGAGTTGCCTGAAATCTCAGCACACACTTTTTCACCCAACCTTGATGAAACTTTCAGTTAATGATCAGTACACCATTCCCACTTGGCTCGCCAAATCTCGTTCTTCTAGGTGAAACCGTTCGTTGGCAGTAACCAGTTTCATTTTGAGGTTTCACTCTGTTTTCTCCTATAGGGATACATATATTTGGAACTCTAAATAAAACACGGTTTGTGCTAGCTCTTTGAAACTTGACACCATAAAGCAGTTTCAAGTTCTATCTCTATGGTTTGTTTGCTGTTGATGTAGCCCTAAGCAGAGACTGGCGAGAATCACTTTCATGGAAAGGGCCTGCCAAGCATCCAAAAAACTACAAGTTGCCTGAAATCTCAGCACACACTTTTTTACCCAACCTTGATGAAACTTTCAGGTAATGATCAGTACACCAATCCCACTTGGCTCGCCAAATTTCGTTCTTCTAGGTGAAACCGTTCCTTGGCAGTAACCGGTTTCATTTTGAGGTTTCACTCTGTTTTCTCCTATAGGGATACATGTATTTGGAACTCTAAATCAAACACGGTTTGTGCTAGCTCTTTGAAACTTGACACCATGAAGCTGTTTCAAGTTCTATCTCTATGGTTTGTTTGCTGTTGATGTAGCCCTAAGCAGAGACTGGCGAGAATCACTTTCATGGAAAGGGCCTGCCAAGCTTCCAAAAAACTACGAGTTGCCTGAAATCTCAGCACACACTTTTTCACCCAATCTTGATGAAACTTTCAGGTAATGATCAGTACACCAATCTCACTTGGCTCGCCAAATTGCGTTCTTCTAGGTGAAACCGTTCGTTGGCAGTAACCGGTTTCATTTTAAGGTTTCACTCTGTTTTCTCCTATAGGGATACATGTATTTGGAACTCTAAATCAAACACGGTTTGTGCTAGCTCTTTGAAACTTGACACCATAAAGCAGTTTCAAGTTCTATCTCTATGGTTTGTTTGCTGTTGATGTAGCCCTAAGCAGAGACTGGCGAGAATCACTTTCATGGAAAGGGCCTGCCAAGCTTCCAAAAAACTACGAGTTGCCTGAAATCTCAGCACACACTTTTTCACCCAATCTTGATGAAACTTTCAGGTAATGATCAGTACACCAATCCCACTTGGCTCGCCAAATCTCGTTCTTCTAGGTGAAACCGTTCGTTGGCAGTAAAATTTTTCATTTTGAGGTTTCACTCTGTTTTCTTTTATAGGGATACATGTATTTGGAACTCTAAATCAAACACGGTTTGTGCTAGCTCTTTGAAACTTGACACCATAAAGCAGTTTCAAGTTCTATCTCTATGGTTTGTTTGCTGTTGATGTAGCCCTAAGCAGAGACTGGCGAGAATCACTTTCATGGAAAGGGCCTGCCAAGCTTCCAAAAAACTACGAGTTGCCTGAAATCTCAGCACACACTTTTTCACCCAATCTTGATGAAACTTTCAGGTAATGATCAGTATACCAATCCCACTTGGCTCGCCAAATTTCGTTCTCATAGGTGAAACCGTTCGTTGGCAGTGACCGGTTTCATTTTGAGGTTTCACTCTGTTTTCTCCTATAGGGATACATGTATTTGGAACTCTAAATCAAACACGGTTTGTGCTAGCTCTTTGAACATTGACACCATAAAGCAGTTTCAAGTTCTATCTCTATGGTTTCTTTGCTGTTGATGTAGCCCTAAGCAGAGACTGGCGAGAATCACTTTCATGGAAAGGGCCTCCCAAGCTTCCAAAAAACTACGAGTTGCCTGAAATCTCAGCACACACTTTTTCACCCAACCTTGATGAAACTTTCAGTTAATGATCAGTACACCATTCCCACTTGGCTCGCCAAATCTCGTTCTTCTAGGTGAAACCGTTCGTTGGCAGTAACCAGTTTCATTTTGAGGTTTCACTCTGTTTTCTCCTATAGGGATACATATATTTGGAACTCTAAATAAAACACGGTTTGTGCTAGCTCTTTGAAACTTGACACCATAAAGCAGTTTCAAGTTCTATCTCTATGGTTTGTTTGCTGTTGATGTAGCCCTAAGCAGAGACTGGCGAGAATCACTTTCATGGAAAGGGCCTGCCAAGCATCCAAAAAACTACAAGTTGCCTGAAATCTCAGCACACACTTTTTTACCCAACCTTGATGAAACTTTCAGGTAATGATCAGTACACCAATCCCACTTGGCTCGCCAAATTTCGTTCTTCTAGGTGAAACCGTTCCTTGGCAGTAACCGGTTTCATTTTGAGGTTTCACTCTGTTTTCTCCTATAGGGATACATGTATTTGGAACTCTAAATCAAACACGGTTTGTGCTAGCTCTTTGAAACTTGACACCATGAAGCTGTTTCAAGTTCTATCTCTATGGTTTGTTTGCTGTTGATGTAGCCCTAAGCAGAGACTGGCGAGAATCACTTTCATGGAAAGGGCCTGCCAAGCTTCCAAAAAACTACGAGTTGCCTGAAATCTCAGCACACACTTTTTCACCCAATCTTGATGAAACTTTCAGGTAATGATCAGTACACCAATCTCACTTGGCTCGCCAAATTGCGTTCTTCTAGGTGAAACCGTTCGTTGGCAGTAACCGGTTTCATTTTAAGGTTTCACTCTGTTTTCTCCTATAGGGATACATGTATTTGGAACTCTAAATCAAACACGGTTTGTGCTAGCTCTTTGAAACTTGACACCATAAAGCAGTTTCAAGTTCTATCTCTATGGTTTGTTTGCTGTTGATGTAGCCCTAAGCAGAGACTGGCGAGAATCACTTTCATGGAAAGGGCCTGCCAAGCTTCCAAAAAACTACGAGTTGCCTGAAATCTCAGCACACACTTTTTCACCCAATCTTGATGAAACTTTCAGGTAATGATCAGTACACCAATCCCACTTGGCTCGCCAAATCTCGTTCTTCTAGGTGAAACCGTTCGTTGGCAGTAAAATTTTTCATTTTGAGGTTTCACTCTGTTTTCTTTTATAGGGATACATGTATTTGGAACTCTAAATCAAACACGGTTTGTGCTAGCTCTTTGAAACTTGACACCATAAAGCAGTTTCAAGTTCTATCTCTATGGTTTGTTTGCTGTTGATGTAGCCCTAAGCAGAGACTGGCGAGAATCACTTTCATGGAAAGGGCCTGCCAAGCTTCCAAAAAACTACGAGTTGCCTGAAATCTCAGCACACACTTTTTCACCCAATCTTGATGAAACTTTCAGGTAATGATCAGTACACCAATCCCACTTGGCTCACCAAATTTCGTTCTTCTAGGTGAAACCGTTCGTTGTCAGTAAAATTTTTCATTTTGAGGTTTCACTCTGTTTTCTTTTATAGGGATACATGTATTTGGAACTCTAAATCAAACACGGTTTGTGCTAGCTCTTTGAAACTTGACACCATAAAGCAGTTTCAAGTTCTATCTCTATGGTTTGTTTGCTGTTGATGTAGCCCTAAGCTGAGACTGGCGAGAATCACTTTCATGGAAAGGGCCAGCCAAGCTTCCAAAAACTACGAGTTGCCTGAAATCTCAGCACACACTTTTTCACCCAATCTTGATGAAACTTTCAGGTAATGATCAGTACACCAATCCCACTTGGCTCGCCAAATTTCGTTCTTCTAGGTGAAACCGTTCGTTGGCAGTAACCGGTTTCATTTTGAGGTTTCACTCTGTTTTCTCCTATAGGGATACATGTATTTGGAACTCTAAATCAAACACGGTTTGTGCTAGCTCTTTGAAACTTGACACCATAAAGCAGTTTCAAGTTCTATCTCTATGGTTTGTTTGCTGTTGATGTAGCCCTAAGCAGAGACTGGCGAGAATCACTTTCATGGAAAGGGCCTGTCAAGCTTCCAAAAAACTACGAGTTGCCTGAAATCTCAGCACACACTTTTTCACCCAATCTTGATGAAACTTTCAGATAATGATCAGTACACCTATCCCACTTGGCTCGCCAAATTTTGTTCTTCTAGGTGAAACCGTTCGTTGGCAGTAACCGGTTTCATTTTGAGGTTTCACTCTGTTTTCTCCTATAGGGATACATGTATTTGGAACTCTAAATCAAACACGGTTTGTGCTAGCTCTTTGAAACTTGACACCATAAAGCAGTTTCAAGTTCTATCTCTATGGTTTGTTTGCTGTTGATGTAGCCCTAAGCAGAGACTGGCGAGAATCACTTTCATGGAAAGTGCCTGCCAAGCTTCCATAAAACTATGAGTTGCCTGAAATCTCAGCACACACTTTTTCACCCAATCTTGATGAAACTTTCAGGTAATGATCAGTACACAATCCCACTTGGCTCGCCAAATTTCGTTCTTCTAGGTGAAACAGTTCGTTGGCAGTAACCGGTTTCATTTTGAGGTTTCACTCTGTTTTCTCCTATAGGGATACATGTATTTGGAACTCTAAATCAAACACGGTTTGTGCTTGCTCTTTGAAACTTGACACAATAAAGCAGTTTCAAGTTCTATCTCTATGGTTTGTTTGCTGTTGATGTAGCCCTAAGCAGAGACTGGCGAGAATCACTTTCATGGAAAGGCCTGCCAAGCTTCCAAAAAACTACGAGTTGCCTGAAATCTCAGCACACACTTTTCACCCAATCTTGATGAAACTTTCAGGTAATGATCAGTACACCAATCCCACTTGGCTCGCCAAATCTCGTTCTTCTAGGTGAAACCGTTCGTTGGCAGTAACCGGTTTCATTTTGAGGTTTCACTCTGTTTTCTCCTATAGGGATACATGTATTTGGAACTCTAAATCAAACACGGTTTGTGCTAGCTCTTTGAAACTTGACACCATAAAGCAGTTTCAAGTTCTATCTCTATGGTTTGTTTGCTGTTGATGTAGCCCTAAGCAGAGACTGGCGAGAATCACTTTCATGGAAAGGGCCTGCCAAGCTTCCAAAAAAACTACGAGTTGCCTGAAATCTCAGCACACACTTTTTCACCCAATCTTGATGAAACTTTCAGGTAATGATCAGTACACCAATCCCACTTGGCTCGCCAAATCTCGTTCTTCTAGGTGAAACCGTTCGTTGGCAGTAAAATTTTTCATTTTGAGGTTTCACTCTGTTTTATTTTATAGGGATACATGTATTTGGAACTCTAAATCAAACACGGTTTGTGCTAGCTCTTTGAAACTTGACACCATAAAGCAGTTTCAAGTTCTATCTCTATGGTTTGTTTGCTGTTGATGTAGCCCTAAGCAGAGACTGGCGAGAATCACTTTCATGGAAAGGGCCTGCCAAGCTTCCAAAAAACTACGAGTTGCCTGAAATCTCAGCACACACTTTTTCACCCAATCTTGATGAAACTTTCAGGTAATGATCAGTACACCAATCCCACTTGGCTCACCAAATTTCGTTCTTCTAGGTGAAACCGTTCGTTGGCAGTAAAATTTTCATTTTGAGGTTTCACTCTGTTTTCTTTTATAGGGATACATGTATTTGGAACTCTAAATCAAACACGGTTTGTGCTAGCTCTTTGAAACTTGACACCATAAAGCAGTTTCAAGTTCTATCTCTATGGTTTGTTTGCTGTTGATGTAGCCCTAAGCTGAGACTGGCGAGAATCACTTTCATGGAAAGGGCCAGCCAAGCTTCCAAAAACTACGAGTTGCCTGAAATCTCAGCACACACTTTTTCACCCAATCTTGATGAAACTTTCAGGTAATGATCAGTACACCAATCCCACTTGGCTCGCCAAATTTCGTTCTTCTAGGTGAAACCGTTCGTTGGCAGTAACCGGTTTCATTTTGAGGTTTCACTCTGTTTTCTCCTATAGGGATACATGTATTTGGAACTCTAAATCAAACACGGTTTGTGCTAGCTCTTTGAAACTTGACACCATAAAGCAGTTTCAAGTTCTATCTCTATGGTTTGTTTGCTGTTGATGTAGCCCTAAGCAGAGACTGGCGAGAATCACTTTCATGGAAAGGGCCTTTCAAAGCTTCCAAAAAACTACGAGTTGCCTGAAATCTCAGCACACACTTTTTCACCCAATCTTGATGAAACTTTCAGATAATGATCAGTACACCTATCCCACTTGGCTCGCCAAATTTTGTTCTTCTAGGTGAAACCGTTCCGTTGGCAGTAACCGGTTTCATTTTGAGGTTTCACTCTGTTTTCTCCTATAGGGATACATGTATTTGGAACTCTAAATCAAACACGGTTTGTGCTAGCTCTTTGAAACTTGACACCATAAAGCAGTTTCAAGTTCTATCTCTATGGTTTGTTTGCTGTTGATGTAGCCCTAAGCAGAGACTGGCGAGAATCACTTTCATGGAAAGTGCCTGCCAAGCTTCCATAAAACTATGAGTTGCCTGAAATCTCAGCACACACTTTTTCACCCAATCTTGATGAAACTTTCAGGTAATGATCAGTACACCAATCCCACTTGGCTCGCCAAATTTCGTTCTTCTAGGTGAAACCGTTCGTTGGCAGTAACCGGTTTCATTTTGAGGTTTCACTCTGTTTTCTCCTATAGGGATACATGTATTTGGAACTCTAAATCAAACACGGTTTGTGCTTGCTCTTTGAAACTTGACACAATAAAGCAGTTTCAAGTTCTATCTCTATGGTTTGTTTGCTGTTGATGTAGCCCTAAGCAGAGACTGGCGAGAATCACTTTCATGGAAAAGGCCTGCCAAGCTTCCAAAAAACTACGAGTTGCCTGAAATCTCAGCACACACTTTTTCACCCAATCTTGATGAAACTTTCAGGTAATGATCAGTACACCAATTCCACTTGGCTCGCCAAATCCGTTCTTCTAGGTGAAACCGTTCGTTGGCAGTAACCGGTTTCATTTTGAGGTTTCACTCTGTTTTCTCCTATAGGGATACATGTATTTGGAACTCTAAATCAAACACGGTTTGTGCTAGCTCTTTGAAACTTGACACAATAAAGCAGTTTCAAGTTCTATCTCTATGGTTTGTTTGCTGTTGATGTAGCCCTAAGCAGAGACTGACGAGAATCACTTTCATGGAAAGGGCCTGCCAAGCTTCCAAAAAACTACGAGTTGCCTGAAATCTCAGCACACACTTTTTCACCCAATCTTGATGAAACTTTCAGGTAATGATCAGTACACCAATCCCACTTGGCTCGCCAAATTTCGTTCTCATAGGTGAAACCGTTCGTTGGCAGTGACCGGTTTCATTTTGAGGTTTCACTCTGTTTTCTCCTATAGGGATACATGTATTTGGAACTCTAAATCAAACACGGTTTGTGCTAGCTCTTTGAACCTTGACACCATAAAGCAGTTTCAAGTTCTATCTCTATGGTTTCTTTGCTGTTGATGTAGCCCTAAGCAGAGACTGGCGAGAATCACTTTCATGGAAAGGGCCTGCCAAGCTTCCAAAAAACTACGAGTTGCCTGAAATCTCAGCACACACTTTTTCACCCAACCTTGATGAAACTTTCAGGTAATGATCAGTACACCATTCCCACTTGGCTCACCAAATCTCGTTCTTCTAGGTGAAACCGTTCGTTGGCAGTAACCAGTTTCATTTTGAGGTTTCACTCTGTTTTCTCCTATAGGGATACATATATTTGGAACTCTAAATAAAACACGGTTTGTGCTAGCTCTTTGAAACTTGACACCATAAAGCAGTTTCAAGTTCTATCTCTATGGTTTGTTTGCTGTTGATGTAGCCCTAAGCAGAGACTGGCGAGAATCACTTTCATGGAAAGGGCCTGCCAAGCATCCAAAAAACTACAAGTTGCCTGAAATCTCAGCACACACTTTTTCACCCAACCTTGATGAAACTTTCAGGTAATGATCAGTACACCAATCCCACTTGGCTCGCCAAATTTCGTTCTTCTAGGTGAAACCGTTCCTTGGCAGTAACCGGTTTCATTTTGAGGTTTCACTCTGTTTTCTCCTATAGGGATACATGTATTTGGAACTCTAAATCAAACACGGTTTGTGCTAGCTCTTTGAAACTTGACACCATGAAGCTGTTTCAAGTTCTATCTCTATGGTTTGTTTGCTGTTGATGTAGCCCTAAGCAGAGACTGGCGAGAATCACTTTCATGGAAAGGGCCTGCCAAGCTTCCAAAAAACTACGAGTTGCCTGAAATCTCAGCACACACTTTTTCACCCAATCTTGATGAAACTTTCAGGTAATGATCAGTACACCAATCTCACTTGGCTCGCCAAATTGCGTTCTTCTAGGTGAAACCGTTCGTTGGCAGTAACCGGTTTCATTTTAAGGTTTCACTCTGTTTTCTCCTATAGGGATACATGTATTTGGAACTCTAAATCAAACACGGTTTGTGCTAGCTCTTTGAAACTTGACACCATAAAGCAGTTTCAAGTTCTATCTCTATGGTTTGTTTGCTGTTGATGTAGCCCTAAGCAGAGACTGGCGAGAATCACTTTCATGGAAAGGGCCTGCCAAGCTTCCAAAAAACTACGAGTTGCCTGAAATCTCAGCACACACTTTTTCACCCAATCTTGATGAAACTTTCAGGTAATGATCAGTACACCAATCCCACTTGGCTCGCCAAATCTCGTTCTTCTAGGTGAAACCGTTCGTTGGCAGTAACCGGTTTCATTTTGAGGTTTCACTCTGTTTTCTCCTATAGGGATACATGTATTTGGAACTCTAAATCAAACACGGTTTGTGCTAGCTCTTTGAAACTTGACACAATAAAGCAGTTTCAAGTTCTATCTCTATGGTTTGTTTGCTGTTGATGTAGCCCTAAGCAGAGACTGACGAGAATCACTTTCATGGAAAGGGCCTGCCAAGCTTCCAAAAAACTACGAGTTGCCTGAAATCTCAGCACACACTTTTTCACCCAATCTTGATGAAACTTTCAGGTAATGATCAGTACACCAATCCCACTTGGCTCGCCAAATTTCGTTCTCATAGGTGAAACCGTTCGTTGGCAGTAACCGGTTTCATTTTGAGGTTTCACTCTGTTTTCTCCTTTAGGGATACATGTATTTGGAACTCTAAATCAAACACGGTTTGTGCTAGCTCTTTGAAACTTGACACCATAAAGCAGTTTCCAGTTCTGTCTCTATGGTTTGTTTGCTGTTGACGTAGCCCTAAGCAGAGACTGGCGAGAATCACTTTCATGGAAAGGGCCTGCCAAGCTTCCAAAAAACTACGAGTTGCCTGAAATCTCAGCACACACTTTTTCACCCAATCTTGATGAAACTTTCAGGTAATGATCAGTACACCAATCCCACTTGGCTCGCCAAATTTCGTTCTTCTAGGTGAAACCGTTCGTTGGCAGTAACCGGTTTCATTTTGAGGTTTCACTCTGTTTTCTCCTATAGGGATACATGTATTTGGAACTCTAAATCAAACACGGTTTGTGCTAGCTCTTTGAAACTTGACACCATAAAGCAGTTTCAAGTTCTATCTCTATGGTTTGTTTGCTGTTCATGTAGCCCTAAGCAGAGACTGGCGAGAAGCACTTTCATGGAAAGGGCCTGCCAAGCTTCCAAAAAACTACGAGTTGCCTGAAATCTCAGCACACACTTTTTCACCCAATCTTGATGAAACTTTCAGGTAATGATCAGTATACCAATCCCACTTGGCTCGCCAAATTTCGTTCTCATAGGTGAAACCGTTCGTTGGCAGTGACCGGTTTCATTTTGAGGTTTCACTCTGTTTTCTCCTATAGGGATACATGTATTTGGAACTCTAAATCAAACACGGTTTGTGCTAGCTCTTTGAACCTTGACACCATAAAGCAGTTTCAAGTTCTATCTCTATGGTTTCTTTGCTGTTGATGTAGCCCTAAGCAGAGACTGGCGAGAATCACTTTCATGGAAAGGGCCTGCCAAGCTTCCAAAAAAATACGAGTTGCCTGAAATCTCAGCACACACTTTTTCACCCAATCTTGATGAAACTTTCAGGTAATGATCAGTACACCAATCCCACTTGGCTCACCAAATTTCGTTCTTCTAGGTGAAACCGTTCGTTGGCAGTTACCGGTTTAATTTTCAGGTTTCACTCTGTTTTCTCCTATACGGATACATGTATTTGGAACTCTAATTCAAACACGGTTTGTGGTAGCTCTTTGAAACTTGACACAATAAAGCAGTTTCAAGTTCTATCTCTCTGGTTTGTTTGCTGTTGATGTAGCCCTAAGCAGAGACTGTCGAGAATCACTTTCATGGAAAGGGCCTGCCAAGCTTCCAAAAAACTACGAGTTGCCTGAAATCTCAGCACACACTTTTTCACCCAATCTTGATGAAACTTTCAGGTAATGATCAGTACACCAATCCCACTTGGCTCGCCAAATTTCGTTCTTCTAGGTGAAACCGTTTGTTGGCAGTAACCGGTTTCATTTTGAGGTTTCACTCTGTTTTCTCCTATAGGGATACATGTATTTGGAACTCTAAATCAAACAGGGTTTGTGCTAGCTCTTTGAAACTTGACATCATAAAGCAGTTTCAAGTTCTATCTCTATGGTTTGTTTGCTGTTGATGTAGCCCTAAGCAGAGACTGGCGAGAATCACTTTCATGGAAAGGGCCTGCCAAGCTTCCAAAAAACTACGAGTTCCCTGAAATCTCAGCACACACTTTTTCACCCAATCTTGATGAAACTTTCAGGTAATGATCAGTACACCAATCCCACTTGGCTCACCAAATTTCGTTCTCATAGGTGAAACCGTTCGTTGGCAGTAACCGGTTTCATTTTGAGGTTTCACTCTGTTTTCTCCTTTAGGGATACATGTATTTGGAACTCTAAATCAAACACGGTTTGTGCTAGCTCTTTGAAACTTGACACCATAAAGCAGTTTCCAGTTCTATCACTATGGTTTGTTTGCTGTTGATGTAGCCCTAAGCAGAGACTGGCGCGAATCACTTTCATGGAAAGGGCCTGCCAAGCTTCCAAAAAACTACGAGTTGCCTGAAATCTCAGCATACACTTTTTCACCCAATCTTGATGAAACTTTCAGGTAATGATCAGTACACCAATCCCACTTGGCTCGCCAAATTTCGTTCTTCTAGGTGAAACCGTTTGTTGGCAGTAACCGGTTTCATTTTGAGGTTTCACTCTGTTTTCTCCTATAGGGATACATGTATTTGGAACTCTAAATCAAACACGGTTTGTGCTAGCTCTTTGAAACTTGACACCATAAAGCACTTTCAAGTTCTATCTCTATGGTTTGTTTGCTGTTCATGTAGCCCTAAGCAGAGACTGGCGAGAATCACTTTCATGGAAAGGGCCTGTCAAGCTTTCAAAAAACTACGAGTTGCCTGAAATCTCAGCACACACTTTTTCACCCAATCTTGATGAAACTTTCAGGTAATGATCAGTACACCAATCTCACTTGGCTAGCCAAATTTCGTTCTTATAGGTGAAACCGTTCGTTGGCAGTAACCGGTTTAATTTTAAGGTTTCACTCTGTTTTCTCCTATAGGGATACATGTATTTGGAACTCTAAATCAAACACGGTTTGTGCTAGCTCTTTGAAACTTGACACCATAAAGCAGTTTCAAGTTCTATCTCTATGGTTTGGTTGCTGTTGATGTAGCCCTAAGCTGAGACTGGCGAGAATCACTTTCATGGAAAGGTCCTGACAAGCTTCCAAAAAACTACGAGTTGCCTGAAATCTCAGCACACACTTTTTCACCCAATCTTGATGAAACTTTCAGGTAATGATCAGTACACCAATCCCACTTGGCTCGCCAAATTTCGTTCTTCTAGGTGAAACCGTTCGTTGGCAGTAACCGGTTTCATTTTGAGGTTTCACTCTATTTTCTCCTATAGGGATACATGTATTTGGAACTCTAAATCAAACCCGGTTTGTGCTAGCTCTTTGAAACTTGACACCATAAAGCAGTTTCAAGTTCTATCTCTATGGTTTGTTTGCTGTTGATGTAGCCCTAAGCAGAGACTGGCGAGAATCACATTCATGGAAAGGGCCTGCCAAGCTTCCAAAAAATTACGAGTTGCCTGAAATCTCAGCACACACTTTTTCACCCAATCTTGATGAAACTTTCAGGTAATGATCAGTACACCAATCCCACTTGGCTCGCCAAATTTCGTTCTTATAGGTGAAACCGTTCGTTGGCAGTAACCGGTTTAATTTTAAGGTTTCACTCTGTTTTCTCCTATAGGGATACATGTATTTGGAACTCTAAATCAAACACGGTTTGTGCTAGCTCTTTGAAACTTGACACCATAAAGCAGTTTCAAGTTCTATCTCTATGGTTTGGTTGCTGTTGATGTAGCCCTAAGCTGAGACTGGCGAGAATCACTTTCATGGAAAGGTCCTGACAAGCTTCCAAAAAACTACGAGTTGCCTGAAATCTCAGCACACACTTTTTCACCCAATCTTGATGAAACTTTCAGGTAATGATCAGTACACCAATCCCACTTGGCTCGCCAAATTTCGTTCTTCTAGGTGAAACCGTTCGTTGGCAGTAACCGGTTTCATTTTGAGGTTTCACTCTATTTTCTCCTATAGGGATACATGTATTTGGAAATCTAAATCAAACCCGGTTTGTGCTAGCTCTTTGAAACTTGACACCATAAAGCAGTTTCAAGTTCTATCTCTATGGTTTGTTTGCTGTTGATGTAGCCCTAAGCAGAGACTGGCGAGAATCACATTCATGGAAAGGGCCTGCCAAGCTTCCAAAAAATTACGAGTTGCCTGAAATCTCAGCACACACTTTTTCACCCAATCTTGATGAAACTTTCAGGTAATGATCAGTACACCAATCCCACTTGGCTCGCCAAATTTCGTTCTTCTAGGTGAAACCGTTCGTTGGCAGTAACCGGTTTCATTTTGAGGTTTCACTCTGTTTTCTCCTATAGGGATACATGTATTTGGAACTCTAAATCAAACACGGTTTGTGCTAGCTCTTTGAAACTTGACACAATAAAGCAGTTTCAAGTTCTATCTCTCTGGTTTGTTTGCTGTTGATGTAGCCCTAAGCAGAGACTGGCGAGAATCACTTTCATGGAAAGGGCCTGCCAAGCTTCCAAAAAACTACGAGTTGCCTGAACTCTGCACACACTTTTTCACCCAATCTTGATGAAACTTTCAGGTAATGATCAGTACACCAATCCCACTTGGCTTGCCAAATTTCGTTCTTCTAGGTGAAACCGTTCGTTGGCAGTTACCGGTTTCATTTTCAGGTTTCACTGTTTTCTCCTATACGGATACATGTATTTGGAACTCTAATTCAAACACGGTTTGTGCTAGCTCTTTGAAACTTGACACAATAAAGCAGTTTCAAGTTCTATCTCTATGGTTTGTTTGCTGTTGATGTAGCCCTAAGCAGAGACTGTCGAGAATCACTTTCATGGAAAGGGCCTGCCAAGCTTCCAAAAAACTACGAGTTGCCTGAAATCTCAGCACACACTTTTTCACCCAATCTTGATGAAACTTTCAGGTAATGATCAGTACACCAATCCCACTTGGCTTGCCAAATTTCGTTCTTCTAGGTGAAACCGTTCCTTGGCAGTAACCGGTTTCATTTTGAGGTTTCACTCTGTTTTCTCCTATAGGGATACATGTATTTGGAACTCTAAATCAAACATGGTTTGTGCTAGCTCTTTGAAACTTGACACCATAAAGCAGTTTCAAGTTCTATCTCTATGGTTTGTTTGCTGTTCATGTAGCCCTAAGCAAAGACTGGCGAGAATCACTTTCATGGAAAGGGCCTGTCAAGCTTCCAAAAAACTACGAGTTGCCTGAAATCTCAGCACACACTTTTTCACCCAATCTTGATGAAACTTTCAGGTAATGATCAGTACACCAATCTCACTTGGCTCGCCAAATTGCGTTCTTCTAGGTGAAACCGTTCGTTGGCAGTAACCGGTTTCATTTTGAGGTTTCACTCTGTTTTCTCCTATAGGGATACATGTATTTGGAACTCTAAGTCAAACACGGTTTGTGCTAGCTCTTTGAAACTTGACACCATAAAGCAGTTTCAAGTTCTATCTCTATGGTTTGTTTGCTGTTGATGTAGCCCTAAGCAGAGACTGGCGAGAATCACTTTCATGGAAAGGGCCTGCCAAGCTTCCAAAAAACTACGAGTTGCCTGAAATCTCAGCACACACTTTTTCACCCAATCTTGATGAAACTTTCAGGTAATGATCAGTACACCAATCCCACTTGGCTCGCCAAATTTCGTTCTTCTAGGTGAAACCGTTCGTTGGCAGTAACCGGTTTCATTTTGGAGGTTTCACTCTGTTTTCTCCTATAGGGATACATGTATTTGGAACTCTAAATCAAACACGGTTTGTGCTAGCTCTTTGAAACTTGACACCATAAAGCAGTTTCCAGTTCTATCACTATGGTTTGTTTGCTGTTCATGTAGCCCTAAGCAGAGACTGGCGAGAATCACTTTCATGGAAAGGGCCTGCCAAGCTTCCAAAAAAATACGAGTTGCCTGAAATCTCAGCACACACTTTTTCACCCAATCTTGATGAAACTTTCAGGTAATGATCAGGACACCAATCCCACTTGGCTCACCAAATTTCGTTCTTCTAGGTGAAAACCGTTCGTTGGCAGTTACCGGTTTAATTTTCAGGTTTCACTCTGTTTTCTCCTATACGGATACATGTATTTGGAACTCAATTCAAACACGGTTTGTGGTAGCTCTTTGAAACTTGACACAATAAAGCAGTTTCAAGTTCTATCTCTCTGGTTTGTTTGCTGTTGATGTAGCCCTAAGCAGAGACTTTGGAGAATCACTTTTATGGAAAGGGCCTGCCAAGCTTCCAAAAAACTACGAGTTGCCTGAAATCTCAGCACACACTTTTTCACCCAATCTTGATGAAACTTTCAGGTAATGATCAGTACACCAATCCCACTTGGCTCGCCAAATTTCGTTCTTCTAGGTGAAACCGTTTGTTGGCAGTAACCGGTTTCATTTTGAGGTTTCACTCTGTTTTCTCCTATAGGGATACATGTATTTGGAACTCTAAATCAAACACGGTTGTGCTAGCTCTTTGAAACTTGACATCATAAAGCAGTTTCAAGTTCTATCTCTATGGTTTGTTTGCTGATGAGGTAGCCCTAAGCAGAGACTGGCGAGAATCACTTTCATGGAAAGGGCCTGCCAAGCTTCCAAAAAACTACGAGTTGCCTGAAATCTCAGCACACACTTTTTCACCCAATCTTGATGAAACTTTTAGGTAATGATCAGTACACCAATCCCAATTGGCTCGCCAAATTTCGTTCTTCTAGGTGAAACCGTTTGTTGGCAGTAACCCGTTTCATTTTGAGGTTTCACTCTGTTTTCTCCTATAGGGATACATGTATTTGGAACTCTAAATCAAACACGGTTTGTGCTAGCTCTTTGAAACTTGACATCATAAAGCAGTTTCAAGTTCTATCTCTATGGTTTGTTTGCTGTTGATGTAGCCCTAAGCAGAGACTGGCGAGAATCACTTTCATGGAAAGGGCCTGTCAAGCTTCCAAAAAACTACGAGTTGCCTGAAATCTCAGCACACACTTTTTCACCCAATCTTGATGAAACTTTCAGGTAATGATCAGTATACCATTCCCACTTTGCTCGCCAAATTTCGTTCTTGTAGGTGAAACCGTTCGTTGGCAGTAACCGGTTTCATTTTGAGGTTTCACTCTGTTTTCTCCTATAGGGATACATGTATTTGGAACTCTAAATCAAACACGGTTTGTGCTAGCTCTTTGAAACCTGACACAATAAAGCAGTTTCAAGTTCTATCTCTCTGGTTTGTTTGCTGTTGATGTAGCCCTAAGCAGAGACTGGCGAGAATCACTTTCATGGAAAGGGCCTGCCAAGCTTCCAAAAAACTACGAGTTGCCTGAAATCTCAGCACACACTTTTTCACCCAATCTTGATGAAACTTTCAGGTAATGATCAGTACACCAATCCCACTTAGCTCGCCAAATTTCGTTCTCATAGGTGAAACCGTTCGTTGGCAGTAACCGGTTTCATTTTGAGGTTTCACTCTGTTTTCTCCTTTAGGGATACATGTATTTGGAACTCTAAATCAAACAAGGTTTGTGCTAGCTCTTTGAAACTTGACACCATAAAGCAGTTTCCAGTTCTATCACTATGGTTTGTTTGCTGTTGATGTAGCCCTAAGCAGAGACTGGCGAGAATCACTTTCATGGAAAGGGCCTGCCAAGCTTCCAAAAAACTACGAGTTGCCTGAAATCTCAGCATACACTTTTTCACCCAATCTTGATGAAACTTTCAGGTAATGATCAGTACACCAATCCCACATGGCTCGCCAAATTTCGTTCTTCACAGTGAAACCGTTTGTTGGCAGTAACCGGTTTCATTTTGAGGTTTCACTCTGTTTTCTCCTATACGGATACATGTATTTGGAACTCTAAATCAAACACGGTTTGTGCTAGCTCTTTGAAACTTGACACCATAAAGCAGTTTCCAGTTCTATCTCTATGGTTTGTTTGCTGTTGATGTAGCCCTAAGCAGAGACTGGCGAGAATCACTTTCATGGAAAGAGCCTGCCAAGCTTCCAAAAAACTACGAGTTGCCTGAAATCTCAGCACACACTTTTTCACCCAACCTTGATGAAACTTTCAGGTAATGATCAGTACACCAATCCCACTTGGCTCGCCAAATCTCGTTCTTCTAGGTAAAACCGTTCTTTGGCAGTAACCGGTTTCATTTTGAGGTTTCACTCTGTTTTCTCCTATAGGGATACATGTATTTGGAACTCTAAATCAAACAAGGTTTGTGCTAGCTCTTTGAAACTTGACACAATAAAGCAGTTTCAAGTTCTATCTCTATGGTTTGTTTGCTGTTGATGTAGCCCTAAGCAGAGACTGGCGAGATTCACTTTCATGGAAAGGGCCTGCCAAGCTTCCAAAAAATTACGAGTTGCCTGAAATCTCAGCACACACTTTTTCACCCAATCTTGATGAAACTTTCAGGTAATGATCAGTACACCAATCCCACTTGGCTCGCCAAATTTCGTTCTTCTAGGTGAAACCGTTCGTTGGCAGTAACCGGTTTCATTTTGAGGTTTCACTCTGTTTTCTCCTTTAGGGATACATGTATTTGGAACTCTAAAATAAACACGGTTTGTGCTAGCTCTTTGAAACTTGACACCATAAAGCAGTTTCCAGTTCTATCTCTATGGTTTGTTTGCTGTTGACGTAGCCCTAAGCAGAGACTGGCGAGAATCACTTTCATGGAAAGGGCCTGCCAAGCTTCCAAAAAACTACGAGTTGCCTGAAATCTCAGCACACACTTTTTCACCCAATCTTGATGAAACTTTCAGGTAATGATCAGTACACCAATGCCACTTGGCTCGCCAAATTTTGTTCTCATAGGTGAAACCGTTCGTTGGCAGTAACCGGTTTCATTTTGAGGTTTCACTCTGTTTTCTCCTATAGGGATACATGTATTTGGAACTCTAAATCAAACACGGTTTGTGCTAGCTCTTTGAAACTTGACACCATAAAGCAGTTTCCAGTTCTATCTCTATGGTTTCTTTGCTGTTGATGTAGCCCTAAGCAGAGACTGGCGAGAATCACTTACATGGAAAGGGCCTGCCAAGCTTCCAAAAAACTACGAGTTGCCTGAAATCTCAGCACACACTTTTTCACCCAATCTTGATGAAACTTTCAGGTAATGATCAGTACACCAATCCCACTTGGCTTGCCAAATTTCGTTCTTCTAGGTGAAACCGTTCGTTGGCATTTACCGGTTTCATTTTCAGGTTTCACTCTGTTTTCTCCTATACGGATACATGTATTTGGAACTCTAATTCAAACACGGTTTGTGCTAGCTCTTTGAAACTTGACACAATAAAGCAGTTTCAAGTTCTATCTCTATGGTTTGTTTGCTGTTGATGTAGCCCTAAGCAGAGACTGTCGAGAATCACTTTCATGGAAAGGGCCTGCCAAGCTTCCAAAAAACTATGAGTTGCCTGAAATCTCAGCACACACATTTTCACCCAATCTTGATGAAACTTTCAGGTAATGATCAGTACACCAATCCCACTTGGCTCGCCAAATTTCGTTCTTCTAGGTGAAACCGTTTGTTGGCAGTAACCGGTTTCATTTTGAGGTTTCACTCTGTTTTCTCCTATAGGGATACATGTATTTGGAACTCTAAATTAAACACGGTTTGTGCTAGCTCTTTGAAACTTGACATCATAAAGCAGTTTCAAGTTCTATCTCTATGGTTTGTTTGCTGTTCATGTAGCCCTAAGCAAAGACTGGCGAGAATCACTTTCATGGAAAGGGCCTGTCAAGCTTCCAAAAAACTACGAGTTCCCTGAAATCTCAGCACACACTTTTTCACCCAATCTTGATAAAACTTTCAGGTAATGATCAGTACACCATTCCCACTTGGCTCGCCAAATTTTATTCTTCTAGGTGAAACCGTTCGTTGGCAGTAACCGGTTTCATTTTAAGGTTTCACTCTGTTTTCTCCTATAGGGATACATGTATTTGGAACTCTAAATCAAACACGGTTTGTGCTAGCTCTTTGAAACTTGACACCATAAAGCTGTTTCAAGTTCTATCTCTATGGTTTGTTTGCTGTTGATGTAGCCCTAAGCAGAGACTGGCGAGAATCACTTTCATGGAAAGGGCCTGCCAAGCTTCCAAAAAACTACGAGTTGCCGGAAATCTCAGCACACACTAATTCACCCAACCTTGATGAAACTTTCAGGTAATGATCAGTACACCAATCCCACTTGGCTCGCCAAATTTCGTTCTTCTAGGTGAAACCGTTCGTTGGCAGTAACCCGTTTCATTTTGAGGTTTCACTCTGTTTTCTCCTATAGGGATACATGTATTTGGAACTCTAAATCAAACACGGTTTGTGCTAGCTCTTTGAAACTTGACACCATAAAGCAGTT
This sequence comes from Ictidomys tridecemlineatus, assembly GCF_052094955.1. Taxonomy (NCBI): domain Eukaryota; kingdom Metazoa; phylum Chordata; class Mammalia; order Rodentia; family Sciuridae; genus Ictidomys; species Ictidomys tridecemlineatus. The sequence continues at coordinate 22,476 of NW_027524013.1, forward strand.
TCAAGTTCTATCTCTCTGGTTTGTTTGCTGTTGATGTAGCCCTAAGCAGAGACTGGCGAGAATCACTTTCATGGAAAGGGCCTGCCAAGCTTCCAAAAAACTACGAGTTGCCTGAAATCTCAGCACACACTTTTTCACCCAATCTTGATGAAACTTTCAGGTAATGATCAGTACACCAATCCCACTTAGCTCGCCAAATTTCGTTCTCATAGGTGAAACCGTTCGTTGGCAGTAACCGGTTTCATTTTGAGGTTTCACTCTGTTTTCTCCTTTAGGGATACATGTATTTGGAACTCTAAATCAAACACGGTTTGTGCTAGCTCTTTGAAACTTGACACCATAAAGCAGTTTCCAGTTCTATCACTATGGTTTGTTTTCTGTTGATGTAGCCCTAAGCAGAGACTGGCGAGAATCACTTTCATGGAAAGGGCCTGCCAAGCTTCCAAAAAACTACGAGTTGCCTGAAATCTCAGCATACACTTTTTCACCCAATCTTGATGAAACTTTCAGGAAATGATCAGTACACCAATCCCACTTGGCTCGCCAAATTTCGTTCTTCACGGTGAAACCGTTTGTTAGCAGTAACCGGTTTCATTTTGAGGTTTCACTCTGTTTTCTCCACTAGGGATACATGTATTTGGAACTCTAAATCAAACACGGTTTGTGCTAGCTCTTTGAAACTTGACACCATAAAGCAGTTTCCAGTTCTATCTCTATGGTTTCTTTGCTGTTGATGTAGCCCTAAGCAGAGACTGGCGAGAATCACTTTCATGGAAAGGGCCTGCCAAGCTTCCAAAAAACTACGAGTTGCCTGAAATCTCAGCACACACTTTTTCACCCAACCTTGATGAAACTTTCAGGTAATGATCAGTACACCAATCGCACTTGGCTCGCCAAATTTCGTTCTTCTAGGTGAAACCGTTCGTTGGCAGTAACCGGTTTCATTTTGAGGTTTCACTCTGTTTTCTCCTATAGGGATACATGTATTTGGAACTCTAAATCAAACACGGTTTGTGCTAGCTCTTTGAAACTTGACACCATAAAGCAGTTTCACGTTCTATCTCTATGGTTTATTTGCTGTTGATGTAGCCCTAAGCAGAGACTGGCGAGAATCACTTTCATGGAAAGGGCTGCCAAGCTTCCAAAAAACTACGAGTTGCCTGAAATCTCAGCACACACTTTTTCACCCAATCTTGATGAAACTTTCAGGTAATGATCAGTACACCAATCCCACTTGGCTCGCCACATTTCGTTCTTCTAGGTGAAACCGTTCGTTGGCAGTAACCCGTTTCATTTTGAGGTTTCACTCTGTTTTCTCCTATAGGGATACATGTATTTGGAACTCTAAATCAAACACGGTTTGTGCTAGCTCTTTGAAACTTGACACCATAAAGCAGTTTCAAGTTCTATCTCTATGGTTTGTTTGCTGTTGATGTAGCCCTAAGCAGAGACTGGCGATAATCACTTTCATGGAAAGGGCCTGCCAAGCTTCAAAAAAACTACGAGTTTCCTGATCTCAGCACACACTTTTTCACCCAATCTTGATGAAACTTTCAGGTAATGATCAGTACACCAATCCCACTTGGCTCGCCAAATTTCGTTCTTCTAGGTGAAACCGTTCATTGGCAGTAACCGGTTTCATTTTGAGGTTTCACTCTATTTTCTCCTATAGGGATACATGTATTTGGAACTCTAAATCAAACACGGTTTGTGCTAGCTCTTTGAAACTTGACACCATAAAGCAGTTTCAAGTTCTATCTCTATGGTTTGTTTGCTGTTGATGTAGCCCTAAGCAGAGACTGGCGAGAATCACTTTCATGGAAAGGGCCTGCCAAGCTTCCAAAAAACTACGAGTTGCCTGAAATCTCAGCACACACTTTTTCACCCAATCTTGATGAAACTTTCAGGTAATGATCAGTACACCAATCCCACTTGGCTCGCCAAATTTCGTTCTCATAGGTGAAACCGTTCGTTGGCAGTAACTGGTTTCATTTTGAGGTTTCACTCTGTTTTCTCCTATAGGGATACATGTATTTGGAACTCTAAATCAAACAGGGTTTGTGCTAGCTCTTTGAAACTTGACACCATAAAGCAGTTTCAAGTTCTATCTCTATGGTTTGTTTGCTGTTGATGTAGCTCTAAGCAGAGACTGGCGAGAATCACTTTCATGGAAAGGGCCTGCCAAGCTTCCAAAAAACTACGAGTTGCCTGATCTCAGCACACACTTTTTCACCCAATCTTGATGAAACTTTCAGGTAATGATCAGTACACCAATCCCACTTGGCTCGAAAAATTTCGTTCTTCTAGGTGAAACCGTTCGTTGGCAGTAACCGGTTTCATTTTGAGGTTTCACTCTGTTTTCTCATATAGGGATACATGTATTTGGAATTCTAAATCAAACACGGTTTGTGCTAGCTCTTTGAAACTTGACACCATAAAGCAGTTTCAAGTTCTATCTCTATGGTTTGTTTGCTGTTGATGTAGCCCTAAGCAGAGACTGGCGAGAATCACTTTCATGGAAAGGGCCTGCCAAGCTTCCAAAAAACTACGAGTTGCCTGAAATCTCAGCACACACTTTTTCACCCAATCTTGATGAAACTTTCAGGTAATGATCAGTACACCAATCCCACTTGGCTCGCCAAATTTCGTTCTTCTAGGTGAAACCGTTCGTTGGCAGTAACCGGTTTCATTTTGAGGTTTCACTCTGTTTTCTCCTATAGGGATACATGTATTTGGAACTCTAAATCAAACACGGTTTGTGCTAGCTCTTTGAAACTTGACGCCATAAAGCAGTTTCAAGTTCTATCTCTATGGTTTGTTTGCTGTTCATGTAGCCCTAAGCAGAGACTGGCGAGAATCACTTTCATGGAAAGGGCCTGTCAAGCTTCCAAAAAACTACGAGTTCCCTGAAATCTCAGCACACATTTTTTCACCCAATCTTGATGAAACTTTCAGGTAATGATCAGTACACCAATCTCACTTGGCTCGCCAAATTTCGTTCTTCTAGGTGAAACCGTTCGTTGGCAGTAACCGGTTTCATTTTAAGGTTTCACTCTGTTTTCTCCTATAGGGATACATGTATTTGGAACTCTAAATCAAACATGGTTTTTGCTAGCTCTTTGAAACTTGACACCATAAAGCAGTTTCAAGTTCTATCTCTATGGTTTGTTTGCTGTTGATGTAGCCCTAAGCAGAGACTGGCGAGAATCACTTTCATGGAAAGGGCCTGCCAAGCTTCCAAAAAACTACGAGTTGCCTGAAATCTCAGCACACACTTTTTCACCCAATCTTGATGAAACTTTCAGGTAATGATCAGTACACCAATCCCACATGGCTCGCCAAATTTCGTTCTCATAGGTGAAACCGTTCGTTGGCAGTAACCGGTTTCATTTTGAGGTTTCACTCTGTTTTCTCCTATAGGGATACATGTATTTGGAACTCTAAATCAAACACGGTTTGTGCTAGCTCTTTGAAACTTGACACCATAAAGCAGTTTCCAGTTCTATCTCTATGGTTTGTTTGCTGTTGATGTAGCCCTAAGCAGAGACTGGCGAGAATCACTTTCATGGAAAGGGCCTGCCAAGCTTCCAAAAAACTACGAGTTGCCTGAAATCTCAGCACACACTTTTTCACCCAATCTTGATGAAACTTTCAGGTAATGATCAGTACACCAATCCCACTTGGCTCGCCAAATTTCGTTCTTCTAGGTGAAACCGTTCGTTGGCAGTAACCGGTTTCATTTTGAGGTTTCACTCTGTTTTCTCCTATAGGGATACATGTATTTGGAACTCTAAATCAAACACGGTTTGTGCTAGCTCTTTGAAACTTGACACCATAAAGCAGTTTCAAGTTCTATCTCTATGGTTTGTTTGCTGTTCATGTAGCCCTAAGCAGAGACTGGCGAGAATCACTTTCATGGAAAGGGCCTGTCAAGCTTCCAAAAAACTACGAGTTCCCTGAAATCTCAGCACACATTTTTTCACCCAATCTTGATGAAACTTTCAGGTAATGATCAGTACACCAATCTCACTTGGCTCGCCAAATTTCGTTCTTCTAGGTGAAACCGTTCGTTGGCAGTAACCGGTTTCATTTTAAGGTTTCACTCTGTTTTCTCCTATAGGGATACATGTATTTGGAACTCTAAATCAAACATGGTTTTTGCTAGCTCTTTGAAACTTGACACCATAAAGCAGTTTCAAGTTCTATCTCTATGGTTTGTTTGCTGTTGATGTAGCCCTAAGCAGAGACTGGCGAGAATCACTTTCATGGAAAGGGCCTGCCAAGCTTCCAAAAAACTACGAGTTGCCTGAAATCTCAGCACACACTTTTTCACCCAATCTTGATGAAACTTTCAGGTAATGATCAGTACACCAATCCCACATGGCTCGCCAAATTTCGTTCTCATAGGTGAAACCGTTCGTTGGCAGTAACCGGTTTCATTTTGAGGTTTCACTCTGTTTTCTCCTATAGGGATACATGTATTTGGAACTCTAAATCAAACACGGTTTGTGCTAGCTCTTTGAAACTTGACACCATAAAGCAGTTTCCAGCTCTATCTCTATGGTTTGTTTGCTGTTGATGTAGCCCTAAGCAGAGACTGGCGAGAATCACTTTCATGGAAAGGGCCTGCCAAGCTTCCAAAAAACTACGAGTTGCCTGAAATCTCAGCACACACTTTTTCACCCAATCTTGATGAAACTTTCAGGTAGTGATCAGTACACCAATCCCACTTGGCTTACCAAATTTCGTTCTTCTAGGTGAAACCGTTCGTTGGCAGTTACCGGTTTCATTTTGAGGTTTCACTCTGTTTTCTCCTATAGGGATACATGTATTTGGAACTCTAATTCAAACACGGTTTGTGCTAGCTCTTTGAAACTTGACACAATAAAGCAGTTTCAAGTTCTATCTCTATGGTTTGTTTGATGCTGATGTAGCCCTAAGCAGAGACTGTCGAGAATCACTTTCATGGAAAGGGCCTGCCAAGCTTCCAAAAAACTACGAGTTGCCTGAAATCTCAGCACACACTTTTTCACCCAATCTTGATGAAACTTTCAGGTAATGATCAGTACACCAATCCCACTTGGCTCGCCAAATTTCGTTCTTCTAGGTGAAACCGTTCGTTGGCAGTAACTGGTTTCATTTTGAGGTTTCACTCTGTTTTCTCCTATAGGGATACATGTATTTGGAACTCTAAATCAAACACGGTTTGTGCTAGCTCTTTGAAACTTGACAGCATAAAGCAGTTTCAAGTTCTATCTCTATGGTTTGTTTGCTGTTGATGTAGCCCTAAGCAGAGACTGGGGAGAATCACATTCATGGAAAGGGCCTGCCAAGCTTCCAAAAAACTACGAGTTGCCTGAAATCTCAGCACACACTTTTTCACCCAATCTTGATGAAACTTTCAGGTAATGATCTGTACACCAATCCCACTTGGCTCGCCAAATTTCGTTCTTCTAGGTGAAACCGTTCGTTGGCAGTAACCGGTTTCATTTTGAGGTTTCACTCTGTTTTCTCTTATAGGGATACATGTATTTGGAACTCTAAATCAAACACGGTTTGTGCTAGCTCTTTGAAACTTGACACCATAAAGCAGTTTCAAGTTCTATCTCTATGGTTTCTTTGCTGTTGATGTAGCCCTAAGCAGAGACTGGCGAGAATCACTTTCATGGAAAGGGCCTGCCAAGCTTCCAAAAAACTACGAGTTGCCTGAAATCTCAGCACACACTTTTTCACCCAATCTTGATGAAACTTTCAGGTAATGATCAGTACACCAATCCCACTTGGCTCGCCAAATTTCGTTCTTCTAGGTGAAACCGTTCGTTGGCAGTAACCGGTTTCATTTTGAGGTTTCACTCTGTTTTCTCCTATAGGGATACATGTATTTGGAACTCTAAATCAAACACGGTTTGTGCTAGCTCTTTGAAACTTGACACCATAAAGCAGTTTCAAGTTCTATCTCTATGGTTTGTTTGTTGTTGATGTAGCCCTAAGCAGAGACTGGCGAGAATCACTTTCATGGAAAGGGCCTGCCAAGCTTCCAAAAAACTACGAGTTGCCTGAAATCTCAGCACACACTTTTTCACCCAATCTTGATGAAACTTTCAGGTAATGATCAGTACACCAATCCCACTTGGCTCGCCAAATTTCGTTCTTCCAGGTGAAACCGTTCGTTGGCAGTAACCGGTTTCATTTTGAGGTTTCACTCTGTTTTCTCCTATAGGGATACATGTATTTGGAACTCTAAATCAAACACGGTTTGTGCTAGCTCTTTGAAACTTGACAGCATAAAGCAGTTTCCAGTTCTATCTCTATGGTTTGTTTGCTGTTGATGTAGCCCTAAGCAGAGACTGGCGAGAATCACTTTCATGGAAAGGGCCTGCCAAGGTTCCAAAAAAGTACGAGTTGCCTGAAATCTCAGCACACACTTTTTCACCCAATCTCGATGAAACTTTCAGGTAATGATCAGTCCACCAATCCCACTTGGCTCGCCAAATTTCGTTCTTCTAGGTGAAACCGTTTGTTGGCAGTAACCGGTTTCATTTTGAGGTTTCACTCTGTTTTCTCCTATAGGGATACATGTATTTGGAACTCTAAATCAAACATGGTTTGTGCTAGCTCTTTGAAACTTGACACCATAGAGCAGTTTCAAGTTCTATCTCTATGGTTTGTTTGCTGTTGATGTAGCCCTAAGCAGAGACTGTCGAGAATCACTTTTATGGAAAGGGCCTGCCAAGCTTCCAAAAAACTACGAGTTGCCTGAAATCTCAGCACACACTTTTTCACCCAATCTTGATGAAACTTTCAGGTAATGATCAGTACACCAATCCCACTTGTCTCGCCAAATTTCGTTCTTCCAGGTGAAACCGTTCGTTGGCAGTAACCGGTTTCATTTTGAGGTTTCACTCTGTTTTCTCCTATAGGGATACATGTATTTGGAACTCTAAATCAAACACGGTTTGTGCTAGCTCTTTGAAACTTGACACCATAAAGCAGTTTCAAGTTCTATCTCTATGGTTTGTTTGCTGTTCATGTAGCCCTAAGCAGAGACTGGCGAGAATCACTTTCATGGAAAGGGCCTGTCAAGCTTCCAAAAAACTACGAGTTCCCTGAAATCTCAGCACACATTTTTTCACCCAATCTTGATGAAACTTTCAGGTAATGATCAGTACACCAATCTCACTTGGCTCGCCAAATTTCGTTCTTCTAGGTGAAACCGTTCGTTGGCAGTAACCGGTTTCATTTTAAGGTTTCACTCTGTTTTCTCCTATAGGGATACATGTATTTGGAACTCTAAATCAAACATGGTTTTTGCTAGCTCTTTGAAACTTGACACCATAAAGCAGTTTCAAGTTCTATCTCTATGGTTTGTTTGCTGTTGATGTAGCCCTAAGCAGAGACTGGCGAGAATCACTTTCATGGAAAGGGCCTGCCAAGCTTCCAAGAAACTACGAGTTTCCTGAAATATCAGCACACACTTTTTCACCCAATATTGATGAAACTTTCAGGTAATGATCAGTACACCAATCCCACATGGCTCGCCAAATTTCGTTCTCATAGGTGAAACCGTTCGTTGGCAGTAACCGGTTTCATTTTGAGGTTTCACTCTGTTTTCTCCTATAGGGATACATGTATTTGGAACTCTAAATCAAACACGGTTTGTGCTAGCTCTTTGAAACTTGACACCATAAAGCAGTTTCCAGTTCTATCTCTATGGTTTGTTTGCTGTTGATGTAGCCCTAAGCAGAGACTGGCGAGAATCACTTTCATGGAAAGGGCCTGCCAAGCTTCCAAAAAACTACGAGTTGCCTGAAATCTCAGCACACACTTTTTCACCCAATCTTGATGAAACTTTCAGGTAGTGATCAGTACACCAATCCCACTTGGCTTACCAAATTTCGTTCTTCTAGGTGAAACCGTTCGTTGGCAGTTACCGGTTTCATTTTGAGGTTTCACTCTGTTTTCTCCTATAGGGATACATGTATTTGGAACTCTAATTCAAACACGGTTTGTGCTAGCTCTTTGAAACTTGACACAATAAAGCAGTTTCAAGTTCTATCTCTATGGTTTGTATGCTGCTGATGTAGCCCTAAGCAGAGACTGTCGAGAATCACTTTCATGGAAAGGGCCTGCCAAGCTTCCAAAAAACTACGAGTTGCCTGAAATCTCAGCACACACTTTTTCACCCAATCTTGATGAAACTTTCAGGTAATGATCAGTACACCAATCCCACTTGGCTCGCCAAATTTCGTTCTTCTAGGTGAAACCGTTCGTTGGCAGTAACTGGTTTCATTTTGAGGTTTCACTCTGTTTTCTCCTATAGGGATACATGTATTTGGAACTCTAAATCAAACACGGTTTGTGCTAGCTCTTTGAAACTTGACAGCATAAAGCAGTTTCAAGTTCTATCTCTATGGTTTGTTTGCTGTTGATGTAGCCCTAAGCAGAGACTGGGGAGAATCACATTCATGGAAAGGGCCTGCCAAGCTTCCAAAAAACTACGAGTTGCCTGAAATCTCAGCACACACTTTTTCACCCAATCTTGATGAAACTTTCAGGTAATGATCTGTACACCAATCCCACTTGGCTCGCCAAATTTCGTTCTTCTAGGTGAAACCGTTCGTTGGCAGTAACCGGTTTCATTTTGAGGTTTCACTCTGTTTTCTCTTATAGGGATACATGTATTTGGAACTCTAAATCAAACACGGTTTGTGCTAGCTCTTTGAAACTTGACACCATAAAGCAGTTTCAAGTTCTATCTCTATGGTTTCTTTGCTGTTGATGTAGCCCTAAGCAGAGACTGGCGAGAATCACTTTCATGGAAAGGGCCTGCCAAGCTTCCAAAAAACTACGAGTTGCCTGAAATCTCAGCACACACTTTTTCACCCAATCTTGATGAAACTTTCAGGTAATGATCAGTACACCAATCCCACTTGGCTCGCCAAATTTCGTTCTTCTAGGTGAAACCGTTCGTTGGCAGTAACCGGTTTCATTTTGAGGTTTCACTCTGTTTTCTCCTATAGGGATACATGTATTTGGAACTCTAAATCAAACACGGTTTGTGCTAGCTCTTTGAAACTTGACACCATAAAGCAGTTTCAAGTTCTATCTCTATGGTTTGTTTGTTGTTGATGTAGCCCTAAGCAGAGACTGGCGAGAATCACTTTAATGGAAAGGGCCTGCCAAGCTTCCAAAAAACTACGAGTTGCCTGAAATCTCAGCACACACTTTTTCACCCAATCTTGATGAAACTTTCAGGTAATGATCAGTACACCAATGCCACTTGGCTCGCCAAATTTCGTTCTTCCAGGTGAAACCGTTCGTTGGCAGTAACCGGTTTCATTTTGAGGTTTCACTCTGTTTTCTCCTATAGGGATACATGTATTTGGAACTCTAAATCAAACACGGTTTGTGCTAGCTCTTTGAAACTTGACAGCATAAAGCAGTTTCCAGTTCTATCTCTATGGTTTGTTTGCTGTTGATGTAGCCCTAAGCAGAGACTGGCGAGAATCACTTTCATGGAAAGGGCCTGCCAAGGTTCCAAAAAAGTACGAGTTGCCTGAAATCTCAGCACACACTTTTTCACCCAATCTCGATGAAACTTTCAGGTAATGATCAGTACACCAATCCCACTTGGCTCGCCAAATTTCGTTCTTCTAGGTGAAACCGTTTGTTGGCAGTAACCGGTTTCATTTTGAGGTTTCACTCTGTTTTCTCCTATAGGGATACATGTATTTGGAACTCTAAATCAAACATGGTTTGTGCTAGCTCTTTGAAACTTGACACCATAGAGCAGTTTCAAGTTCTATCTCTATGGTTTGTTTGCTGTTGATGTAGCCCTAAGCAGAGACTGGCGAGAATCACTTTTATGGAAAGGGCCTGCCAAGCTTCCAAAAAACTACGAGTTGCCTGAAATCTCAGCACACACTTTTTCACCCAATCTTGATGAAACTTTCAGGTAATGATCAGTACACCAATCCCACTTGTCTCGCCAAATTTCGTTCTTCCAGGTGAAACCGTTCGTTGGCAGTAACCGGTTTCATTTTGAGGTTTCACTCTGTTTTCTCCTATAGGGATACATGTATTTGGAACTCTAAATCAAACACGGTTTGTGCTAGCTCTTTGAAACTTGACACCATAAAGCAGTTTCAAGTTCTATCTCTATGGTTTGTTTGTTGTTGATGTAGCCCTAAGCAGAGACTGGCGAGAATCACTTTCATGGAAAGGGCCTGCCAAGCTTCCAAAAAACTACGAGTTGCCTGAAATCTCAGCACACACTTTTTCACCCAATCTGGATGAAACTTTCAGGTAATGATCAGTACACCAATCTCACTTGGCTCGCCAAATTTCGTTCTTATAGGTGAAACCGTTTGTTGGCAGTAACCGGTTTCATTTTGAAGTTTCACTCTGTTTTCTCCTATAGGGATACATGTATTTGGAACTCTAAATCAAACACGGTTTGTGCTAGCTCTTTGAAACTTGACACAATAAAGCAGTTTCAAGTTCTATCTCTATGGTTTGTTTGCTGTTGATGTAGCCCTAAGCTGAGACTGGCGAGAATCACTTTCATGGAAAGGGCCTGACAAGCTTCCAAAAAACTACGAGTTGCCTGAAATCTCAGCACACACTTTTTCACCCAATCTTGATGAAACTTTCAGGTAATGATCAGTACACCAATCCCACTTGGCTCGCCAAATTTCGTTCTTCTAGGTGAAACCGTTCGTTGGCAGTAACCGGTTTCATTTTGAGGTTTCACTCTGTTTTCTCCTATAGGGATACATGTATTTGGAACTCTAAATCAAACACGGTTTGTGCTAGCTCTTTGAAACTTGACACCATAAAGCAGTTTCAAGTTCTATCTCTATGGTTTGTTTGCTGTTCATGTAGCCCTAAGCAGAGACTGGCGAGAATCACTTTCATGGAAAGGGCCTGTCAAGCTTCCAAAAAACTACGAGTTCCCTGAAATCTCAGCACACATTTTTTCACCCAATCTTGATGAAACTTTCAGGTAATGATCAGTACACCAATCTCACTTGGCTCGCCAAATTTCGTTCTTCTAGGTGAAACCGTTCGTTGGCAGTAACCGGTTTCATTTTAAGGTTTCACTCTGTTTTCTCCTATAGGGATACATGTATTTGGAACTCTAAATCAAACATGGTTTTTGCTAGCTCTTTGAAACTTGACACCATAAAGCAGTTTCAAGTTCTATCTCTATGGTTTGTTTGCTGTTGATGTAGCCCTAAGCAGAGACTGGCGAGAATCACTTTCATGGAAAGGGCCTGCCAAGCTTCCAAAAAACTACGAGTTTCCTGAAATATCAGCACACACTTTTTCACCCAATATTGATGAAACTTTCAGGTAATGATCAGTACACCAATCCCACATGGCTCGCCAAATTTCGTTCTCATAGGTGAAACCGTTCGTTGGCAGTAACCGGTTTCATTTTGAGGTTTCACTCTGTTTTCTCCTATAGGGATACATGTATTTGGAACTCTAATCAAACACGGTTTGTGCTAGCTCTTTGAAACTTGACACCATAAAGCAGTTTCCAGTTCTATCTCTATGGTTTGTTTGCTGTTGATGTAGCCCTAAGCAGAGACTGGCGAGAATCACTTTCATGGAAAGGGCCTGCCAAGCTTCCAAAAAACTACGAGTTTCCTGAAATATCAGCACACACTTTTTCACCCAATATTGATGAAACTTTCAGGTAATGATCAGTACACCAATCCCACATGGCTCGCCAAATTTCGTTCTCATAGGTGAAACCGTTCGTTGGCAGTAACCGGTTTCATTTTGAGGTTTCACTCTGTTTTCTCCTATAGGGATACATGTATTTGGAACTCTAAATCAAACACGGTTTGTGCTAGCTCTTTGAAACTTGACACCATAAAGCAGTTTCAAGTTCTATCTCTATGGTTTGTTTGCTGTTGATGTAGCCCTAAGCAGAGACTGGCGAGAATCACTTTCATGGAAAGGGCCTGCCAAGCTTCCAAAAAACTACGAGTTGCCTGAAATATCAGCACACACTTTTTCACCCAATCTTGATGAAACTTTCAGGTAATGATCAGTACACCAATCCCACATGGCTCGCCAAATTTCGTTCTCATAGGTGAAACCGTTCGTTGGCAGTAACCGGTTTCATTTTGAGGTTTCACTCTGTTTTCTCCTATAGGGATACATGTATTTGGAACTCTAAATCAAACACGGTTTGTGCTAGCTCTTTGAAACTTGACACCATAAAGCAGTTTCCAGTTCTATCTCTATGGTTTGTTTGCTGTTGATGTAGCCCTAAGCAGAGACTGGCGAGAATCACTTTCATGGAAAGGGCCTGCCAAGCTTCCAAAAAACTACGAGTTGCCTGAAATCTCAGCACACACTTTTTCACCCAATCTTGATGAAACTTTCAGGTAGTGATCAGTACACCAATCCCACTTGGCTTACCAAATTTCGTTCTTCTAGGTGAAACCGTTCGTTGGCAGTTACCGGTTTCATTTTGAGGTTTCACTCTGTTTTCTCCTATAGGGATACATGTATTTGGAACTCTAATTCAAACACGGTTTGTGCTAGCTCTTTGAAACTTGACACAATAAAGCAGTTTCAAGTTCTATCTCTATGGTTTGTATGCTGCTGATGTAGCCCTAAGCAGAGACTGTCGAGAATCACTTTCATGGAAAGGGCCTGCCAAGCTTCCAAAAAACTACGAGTTGCCTGAAATCTCAGCACACACTTTTTCACCCAATCTTGATGAAACTTTCAGGTAATGATCAGTACACCAATCCCACTTGGCTCGCCAAATTTCGTTCTTCTAGGTGAAACCGTTCGTTGGCAGTAACTGGTTTCATTTTGAGGTTTCACTCTGTTTTCTCCTATAGGGATACATGTATTTGGAACTCTAAATCAAACACGGTTTGTGCTAGCTCTTTGAAACTTGACAGCATAAAGCAGTTTCAAGTTCTATCTCTATGGTTTGTTTGCTGTTGATGTAGCCCTAAGCAGAGACTGGGGAGAATCACATTCATGGAAAGGGCCTGCCAAGCTTCCAAAAAACTACGAGTTGCCTGAAATCTCAGCACACACTTTTTCACCCAATCTTGATGAAACTTTCAGGTAATGATCTGTACACCAATCCCACTTGGCTCGCCAAATTTCGTTCTTCTAGGTGAAACCGTTCGTTGGCAGTAACCGGTTTCATTTTGAGGTTTCACTCTGTTTTCTCTTATAGGGATACATGTATTTGGAACTCTAAATCAAACACGGTTTGTGCTAGCTCTTTGAAACTTGACACCATAAAGCAGTTTCAAGTTCTATCTCTATGGTTTCTTTGCTGTTGATGTAGCCCTAAGCAGAGACTGGCGAGAATCACTTTCATGGAAAGGGCCTGCCAAGCTTCCAAAAAACTACGAGTTGCCTGAAGTCTCAGCACACACTTTTTCACCCAATCTTGATGAAACTTTCAGGTAATGATCAGTACACCAATCCCACTTGGCTCGCCAAATTTCGTTCTTCTAGGTGAAACCGTTCGTTGGCAGTAACCGGTTTCATTTTGAGGTTTCACTCTGTTTTCTCCTATAGGGATACATGTATTTGGAACTCTAAATCAAACACGGTTTGTGCTAGCTCTTTGAAACTTGACACCATAAAGCAGTTTCAAGTTCTATCTCTATGGTTTGTTTGTTGTTGATGTAGCCCTAAGCAGAGACTGGCGAGAATCACTTTAATGGAAAGGGCCTGCCAAGCTTCCAAAAAACTACGAGTTGCCTGAAATCTCAGCACACACTTTTTCACCCAATCTTGATGAAACTTTCAGGTAATGATCAGTACACCAATGCCACTTGGCTCGCCAAATTTCGTTCTTCCAGGTGAAACCGTTCGTTGGCAGTAACCGGTTTCATTTTGAGGTTTCACTCTGTTTTCTCCTATAGGGATACATGTATTTGGAACTCTAAATCAAACACGGTTTGTGCTAGCTCTTTGAAACTTGACAGCATAAAGCAGTTTCCAGTTCTATCTCTATGGTTTTGGTTTGTTTGCTGTTGATGTAGCCCTAAGCAGAGACTGGCGAGAATCACTTTCATGGAAAGGGCCCTGCCAAGTTCCAAAAAAGTACGAGTTGCCTGAAATCTCAGCACACACTTTTTCACCCAATCTCGATGAAACTTTCAGGTAATGATCAGTACACCAATCCCACTTGGCTCGCCAAATTTCGTTCTTCTAGGTGAAACCGTTTGTTGGCAGTAACCGGTTCATTTTGAGGTTTCACTCTGTTTTCTCCTATAGGGATACATGTATTTGGAACTCTAAATCAAACATGGTTTGTGCTAGCTCTTTGAAACTTGACACCATAGAGCAGTTTCAAGTTCTATCTCTATGGTTTGTTTGCTGTTGATGTAGCCCTAAGCAGAGACTGGCGAGAATCACTTTTATGGAAAGGGCCTGCCAAGCTTCCAAAAAACTACGAGTTGCCTGAAATCTCAGCACACACTTTTTCACCCAATCTTGATGAAAACTTTCAGGTAATGATCAGTACACCAATCCCACTTGGCTCGCCAAATTTCGTTCTTCTAGGTGAAACCGTTCGTTGGCAGTAACCGGTTTCATTTTGAGGTTTCACTCTGTTTTCTCCTATAGGGATACATGTATTTGGAACTCTAAATCAAACACGGTTTGTGCTAGCTCTTTGAAACTTGACACCATAAAGCAGTTTCAAGTTCTATCTCTATGGTTTGTTTGTTGTTGATGTAGCCCTAAGCAGAGACTGGCGAGAATCACTTTCATGGAAAGGGCCTGCCAAGCTTCCAAAAAACTACGAGTTGCCTGAAATCTCAGCACACACTTTTTCACCCAATCTTGATGAAACTTTCAGGTAATGATCAGTACACCAATGCCACTTGGCTCGCCAAATTTCGTTCTTCAGGTGAAACCGTTTGTTGGCAGTAACCGGTTTCATTTTGAAGGTTTCACTCTGTTTTCTCCTATAGGGATACATGTATTTGGAACTCTAAATCAAACACGGTTTGTGCTAGCTCTTTGAAACTTGACAGCAATAAAGCAGTTCAAGTTCTATCTCTATGGTTTGTTTGCTGTTGATGTAGCCCTAAGCTGAGACTGGCGAGAATCACTTTCATGG